>NC_052308.1:75790629-75960629 GCF_016432855.1 Salvelinus namaycush | reverse complement strand
CATCCCTGATCATCCCTACTCCCTCTGATCTGGAGGACTCACTAAACAGAGAACATCCCTGATCACCACTACTGCCTCTGATCTGGAGGACTCACTAAACAGAGAACATCCCTGATCATCCCTACTGCCTCTGATCTGGAGGACTCACTACACAGAGAACATCCCTGATCATCCCTACTGCCTCTGATCTGGAGGACTCACTAAACAGAGAACATCCCTGATCATCCCTACTGCCTCTGATCTGGAGGACTCACTAAACAGAGAACATCCCTGATCATCCCTACTGCCTCTGATCTGGTGGACTCACTAAACAGAGAACATCCCTGATCATCCCTACTGCCTCTGATCTGGAGGACTCACTAAACAGAGAACATCCCTGATCATCCCTACTGCCTCTGATCTGGCGGACTCACTAAACACAAATGCTTTGTTTGTAAATGATGTCTGAGTGTTGGAGGGCGCCCCTGGATATCCATAAATAAATTGTCTGGTTTGCTTCATATAAGGAGTTTGAGTATATTTAAAGCATATTTAAAACCAAATACTTTTACTCGAGTAGTATTTTACTGGGTGACTTTTACTTGAGTCATTTTCTATTAAGGTATCTACTTTTACTCAAGTATGACAGTTGGGTACTTTTCCACCGCTGGCAGTATACAGGGAATAGGATTCCATTTGGGAGCCACGCTCCAGTTGGGTACAGTTGGGTACTTTTCCACCACTGGCAGTATACAGGGAATAGGATTCCATTTGGGAGCCACGCTCCAGTTGGGTACAGTTGGGTACTTTTCCACCACTGGCAGTATACAGGGAATAGGATTCCATTTGGGAGCCACGCTCCAGTTGGGTACTTTTCCACCACTGGCAGTATACAGGGAATAGGATTCCATTTGGGAGCCACGCTCCAGTTGGGTACAGTTGGGTACTTTTCCACCACTGGCAGTATACAGGGAATAGGATTCCATTTGGGAGCCACGCTCTGTCTCTGCGGGGTGATTCTCACCGTCAGATGCAATCCATTGTCTACAGCCGTTGAGCTGAGTGGGTTTTTCTCAAAGACATCTGAGGTCAACTGCTAATTTCTCTCTTTTATCCTCAGTCGATATACGAAACAAGTGTCAGGAACCAACGGAATTACAACAAGATTTGACGATTTCAACCAACTCAATGTCATTATTATGTATCCTATAAAGTAACCATCTGTATTATTTAGAGGTTTAATTGAAGTTGTGTGGGTAAGCTGTAGACGTGCTGTGAAGCTAGTTGTCTGACTGGTTCGGTGCGAGGTTGTTTACATGTAGACAGGGGTGCGCAGCGTGAGGACGTGCGAGCTCCGAGAGCAGTTGACAGGTTCACTGTCGCCGAAGTTGGTGTTCTTCTGTCGAACGGGAAAGGAAAACTCCGAAAATATTTGATTCAGTGTTTTTTAAAGATAATTTGGTTATTTTCCCTTTTACCTTTGAATACTGTGTGAAATGTAGCTGGAATGAACCGGAGTGATTAATCCTGGAACCAAGGGAGAAGGAGAGCGAGAGGGATATTTCACCAGGGGTTTGGTAAGCACTTCTCCCGAACATGAAGGAGAAAAGTCGGGATCAGAGCTTTTCTGACTCGAGGGAACTAGACGGGTCTTATGATCCGCTCACAGGTAAGTAAATAATACTTTTCATTTTCGTTTGGATTAATAATTGCAATGGATAAAAAAATTGAAAATGTATACTAGTTGAAGTATGTTGGTTTTGTTAGTTTGCTGACCTGGCTTTTGGTAGGCTATCTTCTTTGGTCTCTGGATATGACGTCCTTATAATAATAATAATCATCATGATGTAAATGATGTGCTTCATTTGGTGGCCCATCAATGACTGAAATCAACCTATTATTTGGTAGCCTAACAGCGTGGAAACGGTGCTGGACGCACAAAGCAAAGTGGAGGACAAGCAGATGTGTTTCAAACTGAAATAATCGGACAGATCGGCCAGTAATAAACTTCTTTCCCCGTAGCGGGTTTTTAATTAAATGACACAACGCGCGCCGCGTGGCCTGATTTGATGAGTCAGCAGCGGCGGTTTAACCGTCCGACTCCATCCCGGACCCCGCGCGGTAGTTTGACGAGCGGGCGGGAGAAATGGGATCCACCGATATGGATAATTTCCCTGCCTAGTCATAAATTCTGCCGGCTCTGGCGCCACGGACAACCGACCAAGGTCACTGTTAAGGGCGACCTGGGATAATGGCACGAGCGGAAAATGAATGAATGAGGCGTCTAATCACTGTTGATTTTAGGGTGTTGTTTCTAACGAATGATGGACAGTCTGTTAGTCTCAGTCTGTTGGTCTCAGTCTGTTGGTCTCAGTCTGCAGACGAGGGCTGCCTCTCAATAGTCTAGGGTAGCTCCGTCTCTCCTCATCTCCTCATCTCCTCTCCTCCATTTATAGTCAAATATATTGAGAGAGGTGAAAACATGTAGACTGAGGTATTCTCTCGAGACATACGGTTTGCTTCCGGCAATGTATCCATGCTCCAGGCTGACGACTAGGTCAGGTACTGAAACGAGCCTAGTCACGTGGCGCTCTCCATGGTCCTGAACATAGAAATATCATCCATTCCATTTCTATGGTCCTTGTTGTGCTTGGAGTTTGGTCTGTTTGAATGGGAGAGAGGTGGGATTGTTTGTTCCTTCCTTCCTTCCTTCCTTCCTTCCTTCCTTCCTTCCTTCCTTCCTTCCTTCCTTCCTTCCTTCCTTCCTTCCTTCCTTCCTTGATGTCCTTCCTTTTGTCCTCCCTCTGTTTGTTGTGTTGGTGGAAGTGGAACTCAACCATCCCTCTCACTTATTAGGGGACATTTTAAGGAAAGGAAGCTAGTTAAGCCAAGAGAATATTGTCACATAGCCCTTGGCTCCCTATGAGTGTGATCCAATGACAGACACGTTTGTCCATCAAATCTCACAATTTGAGGTGCCTGTCTGTCTGTTAGCAACACTTTGAGGTGCCTGTCTGTCTGTTAGCAACACTTTGAGGTGCCTGTCTGTCTGTTAGCAACACTTTGAGGTGCCTGTCTGTCTGTTAGCAACACTTTGAGGTGCCTGTCTGTCTGTTAGCAACACTTTGAGGTGCCTGTCTGTCTGTTACCAACACTTTGAGGTGCCTGTCTGTCTGTTACCAACACTTTGAGGTGCCTGTCTGTCTGTTACCAACACTTTGAGGTGCCTGTCTGTCTGTTAGCAACAATGATCCACCTCCCAACTGTTGTTTTAGTGTTCTTCCCTTTACTGGGGCTGCATCCCAAAATGGCACCCTATTCCCTATATAGTGCACTACGTTTGGGTCAAAAGTAGTGCTTTATGTAGGGAATAGGGTGCCATTTGGAGGCTGACCCTGGGAAGATAAAAGTGTCATTTGAGACAAGGAGGGATCAGCCAATGTTTGGTTGCAGACAGACTCATATTCATTTTTCTATTTAATGCTCTGTGTCTCTCTCTCTCTGTGTGTATGTGTGTGTGTCTGCTCCGATAATTCTAGTCTTTTGTTCTCTCTGACAGATTGTCAAACAGCTCCCGAAATACTGCAAATTCTCATTCTACAAAAATCTCTGATAACACAATCGTTATTTGATCATTTACAGGAGTGTTAGACAGCGAGTGCATCCCAAATGGATCCCTCTTGAGTGCATAGGGCCCTGGTCAAAAGTAGTGCACTATGTAGGGAACAGGCTGTCATTTGGGACTCAGGCAGAGTGTTAGACGGTAGATTTTGATATGGTGATAGATCTGGTCCCAGATCAGTTTGTGCTCATGTTTGGCATGACAGTTCCATAATGAGTTGGACGAGAGAAGAAGAAGCATTTATTTCCAGCTTTTTATCCAGCAGTTTTTCACATTTGTGTTTTTCCATCAGAAAGGGTTATGGTACTTTCATGTGTACAAAGTTACTGTTCCCAGATCTTTTATTAATAGATTTTATGTAGATGTTCTTTTTTTCCAAACGCTATACTTGTTTAGCTGGAAAGGAATGTTTGTATCCTGTGTATTTGACTGTGATCTGTGGCCATCTCACCGAGCTATCTCAAGAAGGATGGTTGAATAGATGACTGAAAGATGGATGGTTGAATAGATGAGTGAAAGATGGATGGTTGAATAGATGAGTGAAAGATGGACGGTTGAATAGATGGCTGAAAGATGGACGGTTGAATAGATGAGTGAAAGATGGACGGTTGAATAGATGAGTGAAAGAGGGATGGTTGAATAGATGAGTGAAAGATGGATGGTTGAATAGATGGCTGAAAGATGGATGGTTGAATAGATGGCTGAAAGATGGATGGTTGAATAGATGGCTGAAAGATGGATGGTTGAATAGATGGCTGAAAGATGGATGGTTGAATAGATGGCTGAAAGATGGATGGTTGAATAGATGAGTGAGAGATGGATGGTTGAACAGATGAGTGAGAGATGGATGGTTGAATAGATGAGTGAGAGATGGATGGTTGAATAGATGAGTGAAAGATGGACGGTTGAATAGATGAGTGAAAGAGGGATGGTTGAATAGATGAGTGAAAGATGGATGGTTGAATAGATGGCTGAAAGAAGGATGGTTGAATAGATGACTGAAAGATGGACGGTTGAATAGATGAGTGAAAGAGGGATGGTTGAATAGATGAGTGAAAGATGGATGGTTGAATAGATGAGTGAAAGATGGATGGTTGAATAGATGAGTGAAAGATGGATGGTTGAATAGATGGCTGAAAGATGGATGGCTGAAAGATGGATGGTTGAATAGATGAGTGAGAGATGGATGGTTGAACAGATGAGTGAGAGATGGATGGTTGAATAGATGAGTGAGAGATGGATGGTTGAATAGATGACTGAAAGATGGATGGTTGAATAGATGACTGAAAGATGGATGACTGAATATCATGCTACATACATGAGTGTGTGTGTGTTCCTCCATCCACTTCTTGTGTGTGTCTTGCATCACTTATCAATAACTTCAGGTGCATAATAACAAATACAAAAGACTTATTAATAATAAAAAAGCTATATAAAGAGATCATCATGAGAACATGTTTGTTTTATTATCCTTGTTTGTTTTATTATCCCAAACAACTGATTTCCATTCAAAATCCCATTGTCCCTAACCCCATTCCTAACCCTAACCTTAATTGTAATCCTAACCCTAAACCTTACCGCCTAGCCTAAAATAGCCTTTTTCCTTGTGCAAACCGGCGAAATGTCGCCACTTGGATAGTAAAACCAAAAACCCCACACACACACGTACTTACACGCACACACACACACACGCTGATGCGGAAACCATCCACTAGGGTCAACAGTGAGCGCTGTTACCTTCCAGTAGGTTTGGGTTTTAGCTGGGTGATGTGGACGGGGTGGTGGAAGGCTGTAAGTATCTGCCTCTGGTTCAGAAGGTTACATGTTCCAACCCAGTGATATTTTAGTTTTAACCCCCCAGAGTCGATGTCTGCGCCCACGCAGAAATCTAATACAATCTGTCAGTTTAAGCTAGAGATCTTTTTGCATCGGCTGCGTCTCAATCCACCGCATCCACCGATGTAACACTTCCACATGGGCTGCGTCTCAATCCACCGCATCCACCGATGCAACACTTCCACATGGGCTGCGTCTCAATCCACCGCATCCACCGATGCAACACTTCCACATGGGCTGCGTCTCAATCCACCGCATCCACCGATGTAACACTTCCACATGGGCTGCGTCTCAATCCACCGCATCCACCGATGTAACACTTCCACATGGGCTGCGTCTCAATCCACCGCATCCACCGATGCAACACTTCCACATGGGCTGCGTCTCAATCCACCGCATCCACCGATGTAACACTTCCACATCGGCTGAGTCTCAATCCACTGCATCCACCGATGTAACACTTCCATATCGGCTGTGACAGAGCTAGAACAGTGTTTGTCAGACCATGAGACATCTCGAAAAATGGTCTGAACGGTTTGGCCTAAAAACCCCTCGGTGGAAAGATGAGACTCTCATGAACATGATGGTGTTCTTCGTTTTGCTCTACGACCCCGACTAGCGTTTTGGGACTCGTCTCAAGTCGGTACAGCCGACTTTTGTCTGTCGTGTCCAGTTTGGACTACACACTACTATAACCCCTCTGTGTAAAAGTGAGATTCTCACTAACACATATGTTGCTTGGTCCCCCAGTACCAGTTGAAAATCATTCTGGAAGTATATATGGAGACTGTTTAGTGCACAAAATAAGGGTGTAAAAAAAAATGTTTGTTTCCTGATTTCTCAGATATAGGACTGACACTTCAGAATAAACATCCTTTAGATTGTTTGGGGGGGACTATCTGTTATTGTATGAGCTAATAGCAGTAAGGCCAAATAAATGTTTTCATCAAATAATTTTTTCATATATTTTTTTAATATTTCAAGGGGTCTTAAAATTCAAAATCAAATAAAAAAATGATCCTTGTTATGACCTTCTTAAAACAATTCCATACAGCTTAGTAGTATCCCCGGCTTAGACGGGGCTTAGCCTCTGGTGGGTTAAGCCTATCCCAACCTTAGTAGTATCCCCGGCTTAGACAGGGTTAAGCCTCTGGTGGGTTAAGCCTATCCCAACCTTAGTAGTATCCCCGGCTTAGACGGGGTTAAGCCTCTGGTGGGTTAAGCCTATCCCAACCTTAGTAGTATCCCCGGCTTAGACAGGGTTAAGCCTCTGGTGGGTTAAGCCTATCCCAACCTTAGTAGTATCCCCGGCTTAGACGGGGCTTAGCCTCTGGTGGGTTAAGCCTATCCCAACCATAGTAGTATCCCCGGCTTAGGCGGGGCTTAGCCTCTGGTGGGTTAAGCCTATCCCAACCTTAGTAGTATCCCCGGCTTAGACAGGGTTAAGCCTCTGGTGGGTTAAGCCTATCCCAACCTTAGTAGTATCCCCGGCTTAGACGGGGCTTAGCCTCTAGTGGGTTAAGCCTATCCCAACCTTAGTAGTATCCCCGGCTTAGACGGGGCTTAGCCTCTAGTGGGTTAAGCCTATCCCAACCTTAGTAGTATCCCCGGCTTAGACGGGGTTTAGCCTCTGGTGGGTTAAGCCTATCCCAACCTTAGTAGTATCCCCGGCTTAGACGGGGCTTAGCCTCTAGTGGGTTAAGCCTATCCCAACCTTAGTAGTATTCCCGGCTTAGACGGGGCTTAGCCTCTGGTGGGTTAAGCCTATCCCAACCTTAGTAGTATCCCCGGCTTAGACAGGGTTAAGCCTCTGGTGGGTTAAGCCTATCCCAACCTTAGTAGTATCCCCGGCTTAGACGGGGCTTAGCCTCTGGTGGGTTAAGCCTATCCCAACCTTAGTAGTATCCCCGGCTTAGACGGGGCTTAGCCTCTGGTGGGTTAAGCCTATCCCAACCTTAGTAGTATCCCCGGCTTAGACGGGGCTTAGCCTCTGGTGGGTTAAGCCTATCCCAACCTTAGTAGTATCCCCGGCTTAGACGGGGCTTAGCCTCTGGTGGGTTAAGCCTATCCCAACCTTAGTAGTATCCCCGGCTTAGACAGGGTTAAGCCTCTGGTGGGTTAAGCCTATCCCAACCTTAGTAGTATCCCCGGCTTAGACGGGGCTTAGCCTCTGGTGGGTTAAGCCTATCCCAACCTTAGTAGTATCCCCGGCTTAGACGGGGCTTAGCCTCTGGTGGGTTAAGCCTATCCCAACCTTAGTAGTATCCCCGGCTTAGACGGGGCTTAGCCTCTGGTGGGTTAAGCCTATCCCAACCTTAGTAGTATCCCCGGCTTAGACGGGGCTTAGCCTCTGGTGGGTTAAGCCTATCCCAACCTTAGTAGTATCCCCGGCTTAGACGGGGCTTAGCCTCTGGTGGGTTAAGCCTATCCCAACCTTAGTAGTTTCCCCGGCTTAGACAGGGCTTAGCCTCTGGTGGGTTAAGCCTATCCCAACCTTAGTAGTATCCCCGGCTTAGACAGGGCTTAGCCTCTAGTGGGTTAAGCCTATCCCAACCTTAGTAGTATCCCCGGCTTAGACAGGGCTTAGACTCTAGTGGGTTAAGCCTATCCCAACCTTAGTAGTATCCCCGGCTTAGACAGGGCTTAGCCTCTAGTGGGTTAAGCCTATCCCAACCTTAGTAGTATCCCCGGCTTAGACAGGGCTTAGCCTCTAGTGGGTTTAGCCTATCCCAACCTTAGTATTATCCCCGGCTTAGACGGGGCTTAGCCTCTGGTTGGTTTAGCCTATCCCAACCTTAACCCTTACCTCAACCATTTGGAGTTAATGCCTAACCTAAAGAATTCTAACGCCTAAACTTAACCTTCAACACTTTGAAATGGGATGTTTGAGAAACTTGGATGTCTAATTGTGATGTGAGAGCGTGTTGCTTTCGTAACCCTAGTTTTAATCGCTCCTCTCTTTCCCACGGTAAATGAAACAACTCTTTAACACCACAGAAAGTTGAATCGCCGGCTCAGATCTGAATCTCAGATTGGTAATCAATGGGATTCCTGGAGGGGCCTTAGTCAGAGTGTACTGTGTGTGTGTGTGTAAGGTAAGTGTGTGTGTGTGTGTGTGTGTGTATCAGTGTACTGTGTGTATCAGTGTACTGTGTGTGTAAGGTAAGTGTGTGTGTATCAGTGTACTGTGTGTGTGTGTGTGTGTGTGTGTATCAGTGTACTGTGTGTAAGGTAAGTGTGTGTGTGTATCAGTGTACTGTGTGTGTGTGTGTGTGTAAGGTAAGTGTGTGTGTATCAGTGTACTGTGTGTGGTTTGCAGTTCAGAACGTTGGGACCACAGGCCACACAGGAGCTGTCAATCACACTACAGCACAGCAGCTGGCCTGCTATGGAAAAACAAACAGAGATATACACACACACGCTTATGAACAAAACACACACAGGCAACAATGCATGTGAGGACACACACACACACACGTTGGAGAAAAATAGTTCTCGTAGGAATAAATAATTGGTGTTCAGCCTCTCTGACCTTTAACTTCTCTTCAGATAATCCCCTGTTTAAACCAGAGAGAGAGAGAGAGAGAGAGAGACACAGAGGGAGGGAGAGAGAGAGACATATGGAGATAGAAACAGAGAGAGCGAGAGAGACAGAGAGAAAGAAAGAGATGGAGAGAGAGAGAGCCAGAGAGAGGGGGAGAGCCAGAGAGAGGGGGAGAGCCAGAGAGAGAGAGAGAGAGACAGAGAGAGGGGGGAGAGAAAGAGACAGAGAGAGACATAGGGAGAGACACAGAGCGAGTCGAAGAGAGAGAGGGAGGGGGAGAGAAGGAAAGAGAGGGAGAGAGTTGGGGGGAGAGAGACACAGAAAGAGAGAGAGAGAGAGAGACACACACAGAGGGAGAGAGAGAAAGAGACAGAGAGAGACATAGGGAGAGACACAGAGCGAGTCGAAGAGAGAGAGGGAGGGGGAGAGAAGGAAAGAGAGGGAGAGAGTTGGAGGGAGAGAGAAGGAGAGAGTTGGAGGGAGAGAGAGCCAAATGTTTGGGAGTCTCTGCTGTTTAGCCTCTCTGACCTCCGCTTCATATAATCCCCATGTTTATACCATGTTAGATTAGAGAGGCTATCCCTCTTCTCATCCAGTCTGTGTCTATGTGTCTGTGTGTCTGTCTGTGTGTGTGTGTGGGTGTTCTATCTCTCCTCTTCGTCTCTTCCTGTCTCTTTTCCACCACACTGAGCCTTGGCCTTATTGAGGTCGTTTGGTCACAGTTCAATCCCTCCATTCAGGGCAGATGGCATTGGCGCTGTCTCTGTGTGTGTACATCGGCGGCATCAATTACACAAGCCTCACTTTCATTATTTGTTACACAACATTGATTGTTATACAACCCGGGAGGGTTGTGTTCATTAGGTACCAGACGGACAAAAACGCACTGAAACAGGGAGGGATATACCTAGACTTTTGTAATGAGAAACGCTCATTTGTAGTTTTACGTTCCAAAACGTTTTTTTTGTTGCGTGTCCTGATGAACACGACACTGGCAAGCATAACCAAACGGTTCAAACTCACTCTTAGGTCATGAATTTTGGCTTTTAGTTTTTTAAGCTGCTGTCCTGATTGTCCCTCATCTGTTCCTGTAGGACTGACTTCAATAGCCCCCTGTTCTTGATTAAGCCCTTGACCATGTGACCTGGAAAACTCAGGGTCCAAATTATGATCATTGACTTCAAGGGGACTATAGATATACAGTAGACTGTGTGTGTGCACGTGTGTGTGTGTGTTCATGCGAGAAATTACAGTTATTTAACCGTACTAAATTACATCATTTTACCTTTATTTAACTAGGCAAGTCAGTTAAGAACAAATTCTTATTTACAATGATGGCCTAGGTTAACTGCCTTGTTCAGGGGCAGAACGACAGATGTTTACCTTGTCAGCTCGGGGATTCGGTTACTGGCCCAATGCTCTAACCCCTAGGCTACCTGCCTCTAACCCCTAGGCTACCTGCCTCTAACCCCTAGGCTACCTGCCTCTAACCCCTAGGCTACCTGCCTCTAACCCCTAGGCTACCTGCCTCTAACCCCTAGGCTACCTGCCTCTAACCCCTAGGCTACCTGCCTCTAACCCCTAGGCTACCTGCCTCTAACCCCTAGGCTACCTGTCTCTAACCCCTAGGCTACCTGTCTCTAACCACTAGGCTACCTGTCTCTAACCACTAGGCTACCTGCCGCCCGAATCAAACACGTCTCGTCATAAGCCTGCTGTAGTTATTATAGTACAGGCTAGTCCCAAATGGCACCCTATTCACTATTTAGTGCACTACCATTGACCCTGGTCAAAAGTAGTGCACTCTATAGGGAATAGGATGCCAGTTGGGAGTGGGACAAACCCAGGTGTTCTCATTTGGAGTGGATGTTTTCTGGTTCAACGTTGCCACAAAGTAGCTCAACACTCCCACCTGGTGGAAGAAATGACACATGACATCCCCTAGAGGCTGACGACCTGCTGGGCTCACCAGGTGGCAACACTGTCTATCAGACATCAATTATTATGTATCAAGTGTCTCAGGGTAATAGTGCTGGTCTAGGATCAGATCCCACCCTGTCCATATACTCATATTAATTATGATCTAAAAGGCCAAACTGATTCTAGATCAGTACTCCTACTCTGAGGCTTTGTGGATACAGGCCCAGGTCCCTCCTGTCCATAAGGTCTTATTGATTATGATCTAATGAAGGTTTAACTGATCCTAGACCAGCACTGATACAGCTTGATATATACAGCCCCAGATTCTACAATATGCTCGAGGTAGAACAGCCTTATTGGCATCAATAATGTGTATTGTTCCCCTCTGTATTGTTGTAGGAGCTTGATGTGGAATAGAATTCATTCACCACTCCACACTGATCTAAGACCTGTTTTAAAATTCCCCCTCTAATGGTTCAGATATGATGAGGTGAAACCGAGGACAATGCACTTTGTGTTGGTTGGCCTTTAAACCGGTCGGTGTGGATTGTGAGGTTTCCATGGCGATGGTCATCAACTCTAATTCGCCGGCGGAGCAGAGAACGATTGAGAGAGAGAGGGAGATGTTAAACCAAAGGTGAGAGAAAGAGTGTGAAAGAGAGAGGGAGGACAAATGATTATATAGAAGAGGGTGGAGAGAAGAGATTGATAGAGACACAGATGAGTGTGAGATCAAGATGTTTTCTGACCAAACAGAACGGCACACGAAGAAAGGTCATCGGTCATATCCGTGCAAACACAAAGTGTTGCATCACCTCGAGAGAGGAGAGGAGATGAGAGAGGAGAGAGCAGAGCGAGAGCAGAGAGAGGAGAGCAGAGAGAGGAGAGCAGAGAGAGGAGAGCAGAGAGAGGAGAGCAGACAGAGGAGAGAGCAGAGAGAGGAGAGCAGAGAGAGGAGAGCAGAGAGAGGAGAGCAGAGAGAGGAGAGGAGAGGAGAGCAGAGCAGAGAGCAGAGAGAGAGGAGAGAGAGAGGAGAGCAGAGAGAGGAGAGCAGGGAGAGAGAAGAGAGCAGGGAGAGAGAGGAGAGCAGGGAGAGAGGAGGAGAGCAGAGAGAGAGCGAGAGGAGAGCAGAGAGAGAGAGAGAGGAGAGCAGAGAGAGAGAGAGGAGAGCAGAGGAGAGAGAGGAGAGCAGGGAGAGAGAGAGAGCAGAGAGAGAGGAGAGGAGAGCAGAGAGAGAGAGGAGAGGAGAGAGAGAGAGAGACAGAGAGACACTTGATAGAGGAGAGGAGAGAGAGGAGAGGAGAGAGAGAGAGAGAGAAGAGAGAGAGGGAAGAGAGGGGAGAGGAGAGGAGAGGAGAGAAGAGAGGAGGAGAGAGAGAGAGAGAAGAGGAGAGGGGAGAGGAGAGGAGAGAGAAGAGAGAGAGGGAAGAGGAGAGAGAAGAGAGAGGGAAGAGGAGAGAGAAGAGAGAGGGAAGAGGAGAGGAGAGAGAAGAGGAGAAAGAAGAGGAGAGGAGAGAGAAGAGAGAGAGGGAAGAGGAGAGAGAAGAGAGAGAGGGAAGAGGAGAGGGGAGAGGAGAGGAGAGGAGAGGAGAGAGAAGAGAGAGAGGGAAGAGGAGAGAGAAGAGAGAGAGGGAAGAGGAGAGGGGAGAGGAGAGGGGAGAGGAGAGGAGAGGAGAGAGCAGAGCGAGAGAGAGGAGAGAGTAGAGAGAGAGAGAGAGGAGAGAGCAGAGAGCAGAGAGAGAAAGGTGTTTCACCACAAGGGAGAAAAAAAAAGTAAAAGAGGAAGTGAAAAAGAAGAGGAAGAAGAGGAGAGGAAGAAGAGAAAGGGAGCGTTTCAATCACCACAAGGACTGGGAAAAAAGTAAAACATGAGAGAAAGAGAAACTTTGGCGGGATGAAAGAAGAGAAGAGAGAGAACATAACAATGAGAGACTCTTTCTTTTCTGACCCTTGACCTCGTGTCGCTCCGAGGTTTCCTACAGATACAGATCTAGGATCAGCTTCGCCTCCTCCAACCCTAAGCTTAACCATTAGTGGTGTAAATGCATAACTGACCCAAGTTCCGCACCTAAGGTCAACTTCACTTTGGGTGTGACAGATGGAGGAACACTGAGTGGTTCGGAGTAGAGTGAATTTGCCTCTAGGGTCAGTTTTGCATTTAGCCAACTAATGGTTAAAGTTTTGTTAAGGGGAGGGGAAGCTGATCCTAGAACTGTACCTAGAACTTCACCCAGAGAGAGAGCTAGAAAGTGAGAAAGAGGTTGATAGAGAGAGGAAAGAGAGACGCGGAAGACAGGGACAGAGAAAGAGAGAAAGATCCAGAGAGAGGAAGCCTTGGGGAGAGGACACAGTTTCCTCTTTAAGACCAGATCGCAACAAGTGGATCTGATTTGAACAAGCTCTCCAGGACCTGAGAGAGAGGGAGTGAGAGATACAGACAGGGAGAGAGAGAGAAGGAGAGAGAGGGAGTGAGAGAGAGAGAGAGAGAGAGAGAGAGAGAGAGAGGAGAGAGGTAGAGAGAGGGAGTGAGAGAGTCAGACAGGGAGCGAGCGAGAGAGAGAAGGAAAGAAGGAGAGAGGGAGTGAGAGAGTCAGACAGGGAGCGAGAGAGAGAGAGAGGGAGAGAGGGAGAAACATAGAAATTAAAAGACGTTTAGTCGCTGCTCATCTTGACCCAGACCCAGATGGAGATCCAGTCCTAACAGAGCTCTCTGTAGAGGAAGAGGAACTCCGTGAAAATAGGATTACAAACCCTGGACTACAATAGACAGGGATTGTAGAGCCTCAACTACAGAACTACATAGAACCATAGGACCACTAACACAGAGAACTGCAACCTTACGACCGTAACCTTAAACCTGCAACTACACAACCATAACCAACAACTGCAACCATAGAACCTTCGGAAAAGAACCTTCGGTTAAAAGAATCTTAGGACCTCGGGAAACTACAGAACCGTAACCTTACGACCACAACCAGAACACAGTCAGGATGGGCCATCGCAGAAGAAGGTGCAAGAGACGACTACTCAGGGTGGCCAGATACCTGTACCGCTGGTTCACTGGGACCCTGGTAGAAGGTACTGTAGGGGGGGGAGGCACCAGGACCCTGGTAGAAGGTCCTGTAGGGAGATGGGGGGGGGGGGGGGGGGGGGGCACCAGGACCCTGGTAGAAGGTACTGTAGGGAGATGGGGGGGGGAGAACACCAGGACCCTGGTAGAAGGTACTGTAGGGGGGGGGGGGGGGGGGGGAGAACACCAGGACCCTGGTAGAAGGTACTGTAGGGAGATGGGGGGGAGAACACCAGGACCCTGGTAGAAGGTACTGTAGGGAGATGGGGGGGGGACACCAGGACCCTGGTATAAGGTACTGTAGGGAGATGGGGGGGGGGGGGGGGGGGAGAACACCAGGACCCTGGTAGAAGGTACTGTAGGGAGATGGGGGGGAGAACACCAGGACCCTGGTAGAAGGTCCTGTAGGGAGATGGGGGGGGGGAGAACACCAGGACCCTGGTAGAAGGTACTGTAGGGAGACACGGTCAGGGTGGAGGAGAGGCTGTGGCGTAGTTATCCTGGCTCTTCGTGGCGTAGTTATCCTGGCTCTTCGTGGCGTAGTTATCCTGGCTCTTCGTGGCGTAGTTATCCTGGCTCTTCGTGGCGTAGTTATCCTGGCTCTTCGTGGCGTAGTTATCCTGGCTCTTCGTGGCGTAGTTATCCTGGCTCTTCGTGGCGTAGTTATCCTGGCTCTTCGTGGCGTAGTTATCCTGGCTCTTCGTGGCGTAGTTATCCTGGCTCTTCGTGGCGTAGTTATCCTGGCTCTTCGTGGCGTAGTTATCCTGGCTCTTCGTGGCGTAGTTATCCTGGCTCTTCGTGGCGTAGTTATCCTGGCTCTTCGTGGCGTAGTTATCCTGGCTCTTCGTGAAGTAGTTATCCTGGCTCTTCGTGAAGTAGTTATCCTGGCTCTTCGTGAAGTAGTTATCCTGGCTCTTCGTGGCGTAGTTATCCTGGCTCTTCGTGGCGTAGTTATCCTGGCTCTTCGTGGCGTAGTTATCCTGGCTCTTCGTGGTGTAGTTGTCCTGGCTCTTCGTGGCGTAGTTATCCTGGCTCTTCGTGGTGTAGTTATCCTGGCTCTTCGTGGCGTAGTTATCCTGGCTCTTCGTGGCGTAGTTATCCTGGCTCTTCGTGGCGTAGTTATCCTGGCTCTTCGTGGCGTAGTTATCCTGGCTCTTCGTGGCGTAGTTATCCTGGCTCTTCGTGAAGTAGTTATCCTGGCTCTTCGTGAAGTAGTTATCCTGGCTCTTCGTGAAGTAGTTATCCTGGCTCTTCGTGGCGTAGTTATCCTGGCTCTTCGTGGCGTAGTTATCCTGGCTCTTCGTGGCGTAGTTATCCTGGCTCTTCGTGGCGTAGTTATCCTGGCTCTTCGTGGCGTAGTTATCCTGGCTCTTCGTGGCGTAGTTATCCTGGCTCTTCGTGGCGTAGTTATCCTGGCTCTTCGTGAAGTAGTTATCCTGGCTCTTCGTGAAGTAGTTATCCTGGCTCTTCGTGAAGTAGTTATCCTGGCTCTTCGTGAAGTAGTTATCCTGGCTCTTCGTGAAGTAGTTATCCTGGCTCACTGCGACACTGACAGAAGGTTCTGTAGGGGAAGGGTTTCTCAAACTCGGTCCTGGGGCCCCCTGGATGCACGTTCTGTTTTTCTCCCCTAGTACTACACAGCTGATTCAAATAATCAACTCATCAAGTTTTAATGGTTTGAATCAGTTGTGTAGAGCCATGGAGAAAAACAGAACGTGCACCCAGGGGGCCCCAGGACCGAGTTTGAGAAACCCTTCAGCACGGGAAGGTGATAAACATATAGACACAGAGCTACTATGTCTATGGGGAACAACACCCGGACAGGGAGTAGTGGTTGAGGGGTAAGTACCGGACCTTATATACAGATTGATCTTCATGTGTTGCTTGGTGGGGGGACTCCTGACCTCGGGGGGGAAGGGGAAGTAGGAATGGAGGCAGAGCACCTGGACAGGCAGCAGGGGTGAGAGGTTGAGGGGGATGGAATGGCTGGGACTGAGGGTGGAGGTTTTGTGAAGTTCTCTCTATCTTTCTACCTTTCCCTCTTTCAGTTGTTGTAATGCTCTCTCTGTGACTTGCTACCAGAGACCTGCGTAGCTGTCTACATACTGTTGTAATGCTCTCTCTGTGACTTGCTGCCAGAGGCCTGTGTAGGTGTCAACATACTGTTGTAATGCTCTCTCTGTGACTTGCTACCAGAGACCTGTGTAGCTGTTCACATGCTGTTGTAATGCTCTCTGTGACTCGCTACCAGAGACCTGTGTAGCTGTTCACATGCTGTTGTAATGCTCTCTCTGTGACTTGCTACCAGAGACCTGTCTACATACTGTTGTAATGCTCTCTCTGTGACTTGCTACCAGAGACCTGTGTAGCTGTCCACATGCTGTTGTAATGCTCTCTCTGTGACTTGCTACCAGAGACCTGTGTAGCTGTTCACATGCTGTTGTAATGTTCTCTCTGTGACTTGCTACCAGAGACCTGTGTAGCTGTTCACATGCTGTTGTAATGCTCTCTCTGTGACTTGCTACCAGAGACCTGTCTACATACTGTTGTAATGCTCTCTCTGTGACTTGCTACCAGAGGCCTGTGTAGCTGTCTACATACTGTTGTAATGCTCTCTCTGTGACTTGCTACCAGAGACCTGTGTAGCTGTCTACATACTGTTGTAATGCTCTCTCTGTGACTAGCTGCCAGAGACCTGTGTAGCTGTCTACATACTGTTGTAATGCTCTCTCTGTGACTTGCTGCCAGAGACCTGTGTAGCTGTCTACATACTGTTGTAATGCTCTCTCTGTGACTTGCTACCAGAGACCTGTGTAGCTGTCTACATACTGTTGTAATGCTCTCTCTGTGACTTGCTACCAGAGACCTGCGTAGCTGTCTACATACTGTTGTAATGCTCTCTCTGTGACTAGCTGCCAGAGGTCTGTGTAGCTGTCTACACACTGTTGTAATGCTCTCTCTGTGACTTGCTACCAGAGGCCTGTGTAGCTGTCTACATACTGTTGTAATGCTCTCTCTGTGACTTGCTACCAGAGGCCTGTGTAGCTGTCTACATACTGTTGTAATGCTCTCTCTGTGACTTGCTACCAGAGACCTGTGTAGCTGTTCACATGCTGTTGTAATGCTCTCTCTGTGACTTGCTACCAGAGACCTGTCTACATACTGTTGTAATGCTCTCTCTGTGACTTGCTACCAGAGACCTGTGTAGCTGTCCAAGGCGTTGAAATATACACGCTGTTGTCTGGTCCTGGAATGGTTACTGTGCACCTTGGTTTGACTCGGGTTGGTAGTAGGTCCAAGCTACAGAAATAGGCAGCCTGCTGCTCGCTACAAAGTGGTGACTGTAGACCGTTTGAAGAGGTGAGGAGCTGTGTGGTTGGGTTGAAGCACTGGTCTTGTAGAAAGGCCGCAGGCCTCAAAGAGAAATCCTTCTAGAAGATCAGAGAGTTCAATCAAGTACCGTCTTAACTGAATGACAACCGAGACAGAACACAATATGGAATGTTATTGAATAGTTGAGGTCTCTTCTCAGAGGAGTGCTCCTCAGAGCCAGATGCTGATGACAGGTTGTCCTATGCTGGGCAGCTGGCATCAGAACCCCCCTGCTTGGTGAACGGGGTTCTGATGACGAGCCTTCAGGTTGTTATGCTGGTGGTGGGCAGGAGGTGGAAGGTCACTGGAAGACTGCAGAACATCAAGTGAGAGACAAGGCATGAGTTGACATATAAAGGCTCCCTGAGATCTATGCCCATTGGTTGACAGAAAGGGAAGTGATTATTGCCCGAGTGAGCCCATAGGTTAATCAGAAAGCGGGGTGGGATAGCCTTAGCGTGCCATGCTCATTGGCTGACGTTAATAGGTGAATGACATTCCACACACTTGTTAGTGGTGAAGAGGAGATGTGACATTATGCTGATGAGGTACCATTATAGTCACTACCATATCAATACACTATATATACTAAAGTATGTGGACACCCCTTCAAATTAGTGGATTTTGCTATTTCAGCCACACCCGTTGCTGACAGGTGTATAAAATTGAGCACACAGCCATGCAATCTCCATAGACAAACATTGGCAGTAAAATGGCCTTACTGGAGAGCTCATTGAAACACTCACTCCGAGTTCCAAACTGCTTTCCCAGAAGAGTGGAGGCTGTAAAAGCAGCAAAGGGGGGACCAACTCCATATTAATGCCCATGATTTTGGAATGAGATGTTCAACAGGCAGGTGTCCACATACTTTGGTCATGTACTGTACCTGCTATGAGGATGAGTGAGATAGGAAGCGATGTGAATTGTAGAGTTTACTAAATGAATGAAATGACGATCCATTCGGACTGGCCTGACTTTCCAAACTACATTTGATGGATTGATGGTTGATAAATGGTATTGAATAATCCCTTATGAGTGAAGCATCATAGCATTGGACTGGGTTTATGAGCAGCTTGTCATGTATTATGTATAATATCTCACTATATCCGCGTCACAAATGGCACCCTATTCCCTATATGGTACACTACCTGGTTAAGCGTAGGACACTATATAGGGAATAAGGTACCATTAAGGACAAGACCTGGTTCTAATGTCAAGACACCACTCAGAGATTCTGTCAGAGCCTGGTTCTAATGTCAAGACACCACTCAGAGATTCTGTCAGAGCCTGATTCTAATGTCAAGACACCACTCAGAGATTCTGTCAGAGCCTGGTTCTAATGTCAAGACACCACTCAGAGATTCTGTCAGAACCTGGTTCTAATGTCAAGACACCACTCAGAGATTCTGTCAGAGCCTGATTCTAATGTCAAGACACCACTCAGAGATTCTGTCAGAGCCTGATTCTAATGTCAAGACACCACTCAGAGATTCTGTCAGAGCCTGATTCTAATGTCAAGACACCACTCAGAGATTCTGTCAGAGCCTGATTCTAATGTCAAGACACCACTCAGAGATTCTGTCAGAGCCTGGTTCTAATGTCAAGACACCACTCAGAGATTCTGTCAGAGCCTGATTCTAATGTCAAGACACCACTCAGAGATTCTGTCAGAGCCTGATTCTAATGTCAAGACACCACTCAGAGATTCTGTCAGAACCTGGTTCTAATGTCAAGACACCACTCAGAGATTCTGTCAGAACCTGGTTCTAATGTCAAGACACCACTCAGAGATTCTGTCAGAGCCTGATTCTAATGTCAAGACACCACTCAGAGATTCTGTCAGAGCCTGATTCTAATGTCAAGACACCACTCAGAGATTCTGTCAGAGCCTGGTTCTAATGTCAAGACACCACTCAGAGATTCTGTCAGAGCCTGATTCTAATGTCAAGACACCACTCAGAGATTCTGTCAGAGCCTGGTTCTAATGTCAAGACACCACTCAGAGATTCTGTCAGAGCCTGGTTCTAATGTCAAGACGCCACTCAGAGATTCTGTCAGATGACTAAATTCAGTGTGTTCAAAATGAAACTTCCACTAAGCTTCAATAATCTGTTTGTAAGCCAAGAACACCAAACCATTCTCTCGTGTGTGAAGATAGAGAATGATGATTTCAAAAGAAATAAAGAATAGAAATCTACAAGATACAGTGGAATGATTCTGATTATTTACATTATCCTATCAGAATGTATCTTTCAGTAAGACTCCTTCAACAACTACAGAAACAATAGCAACATAGCATGCTGGCTGCTCTTTTGATAGTCTACCTTGTTGTGTCAGATGGAACTCTGAAAACACACACGGACACACACACATTTAAAATGCGGGTACCTAAAACGCCATGTGACAAACTGACAGACAGACATACTGACAAACTGACAGACAGACAGAGAGATTGACAGACTAACAGACAGGCAGACTGACAGACAGAAAGACTGACAGACTGACAGACACACACACACACACACACACACACACACACACACACACACACACACGCACACACACACACACACACACACACACACACACACACACACACACACACACACACACACACAGAGAGAGAGAGAGAGAGAGAGCTACTGAAACGTGAGAAGGAAGCAGACAGGCATTTACGCTCCTGTGTTTACACCTCTGTCAGGTTACCATGGAGACGGCTGTTCTTCTCGGAACCCTCCGCTCTGTAGATGGAACCTGACAACCATGGCTGGTTACTGTCACAGTTCCATATATATATATATATATCACCAATCATAAGAAACTATAACCTGAAGCCAGATCAGCAAACTAACTATAGCATCAAGATGGAATAGTGACTACTTCAACTTGTGTGTGTGTGCATGCATATGTGTGATTTGAGTCCATTCTATGGGGTCGTGCCATCCTGCTCTAATCTGTGCTGTGATTGGTTACTTCCAGGTAACCCAGCATCCAACCACAGCAAGCGAACTATAAAACAGAGGTTCCTCAAGCTGCTGCCCTGCTGTCGCTCCAGAACCGCCCCCTCACTCAGTCAAAGCAAGTGCTCGTTTGCATATCCCACCCCTTCCTCCGTTCCTCCGCCCCCTTCGAGCCCTTGCTAAACAAGTGTAATAGACAGTTACACAGACAAGTTGCCGTGTTGGATAGCTTTAGCCAGCTAGCTAACATAAATAGCATTCCTCTCTATTTGAGTTAGGTTGTTGTTAAATTAGCTAAATTAGCTAGCTAAGTAAGTGAACGGTAAACTAAGAAGAAGCATAGAACAAAATATAGCTCTCTCTCTCTCTCTCTCTCTCTCTCTCTCTCTCTCTCTCTCTCTCTCTCTCTCTCTCTCTCTCTCTCTCTCTCTCTCTCTGATGCTTCTCCTTGGTAAAAAAAAGGTTAAAAAGTAAACTACTCCAACTGCAGTGCTAGCTACCTGCAGTGGTGGAAAAAGTAACCAATTGTCATACTTGAGTAAAAGTGAAGATACCTTAATAGAAAATGACTCAAGTAAAAGTGAAAGTCACCCAGTAAAATACTACTTGAGTAAAAGTCTAAAAGTATTTGGTTTTATATAAACTTAAGTATCAAAAGTAAATGTAATTGCTAAAATGCACCTAAGTATCAAAAATAAAAGTAAAAGTATTAATCACTTTAAATTCCTTATATTAAGCAAACTAGACGCCACCATTTTCTAGATTTTTTATTTAATTTACCGATAGCCAGGGACACTCCAACACTCCGACATCATTTACAAACGAAGCATTTGTGTTTAGTGAGTGCGCCAGATCAGAGGCAGTAAAGATGACCAGGGATGTTCTCTTGATAAGTGCGGGAATTTGACAATTGACAATCCTGCTAATCATTAAAAATGTAAGGAGTAGTTTTGGGTGTCAGGGAAAATGTAACCAGTACTTTTGGGTGTCAGGGAAAATGTAACCAGTACTTTTGGGTGTCAGGGAAAATGTAACCAGTACTTTTGGGTGTCAGGGAAAATGTAACCAGTACTTTTGGGTGTCAGGGAAAATGTAACCAGTACTTTTGGGTGTCAGGGAAAATGTAACCAGTACTTTTGGGTGTCAGGGAAAATGTAACGAGTACTTTTGGGTGTCAGGGAAAATGTATGGAGTAAAAAGTACATCATTTTCTGTAAGAATGTAGTGAAGTAAAAGTTGTCAAAAATATGAATAGTAAAGTAGAGTACAGATACCCCCAAAAGTGACTTAAGTAGTACTTTAAAGTACAGTATTTTAACTGAAGTACTTTACCCCACTGGTAACAGGGAACTGAGTATCGCCGTCTTCTCTTCTATCTTTATCTCTTTCACTTCTTCTTCTCTCTTCCTCTTTCTCACACACAATAGGGGGTAGCTACTAAGCATAACCACCATGCCCTCTCTCTCTCTCTCTTCCCCTCCTACAGACAGTGTAGTGGAGGATGGGGAGTTATCTACAGTGTGTTATAGACCAGAGGGGTTGGACCAGCTACTACAACAGACTAAGTTCACCAGGAGAGAACTACAGATCCTCTACAGGGGCTTCAAGAATGTACGTCTCTCCCTGAGGACTGTCTGTCTGTCTGTCTGTCTGTCTGTCTGTCTGTCTGTCTGTCTGTCTGTCTGTCTGTCTGTCTGTCTGTCTGTCTGAAATACAATTTGTAGATATTGTCAAAGCAGTATAGTGGTACAGCATTTCAGTAAATATAGTACAGTAAATATAGTACAGTGCAATGAGGATAATGAATACAGTTTATTTCAGTAGTAATAATAATAGTACTTCAGGGAATTAGTGGTCATGGGATGTCCCTCAGGCTATATGATGATGGTTCCACTATGTATTACTGTCAGTTAAATACAATGTAAAAACTTCAGGGAATTAGTGGTCATGGGATGTCCCTCAGGCAATGGCAGTCATATACATGTGTGGCTGTAATATTTGCTGTTCCTCCCTCACCCAGAATAATTCAGCTTTATGTCATTAGTAAATGCACAGAAGTTGGGAATTGATTGAGATATTTTCTTGAAAAAATAAGATCTTTACTTGGGAGTATTTCTCTCTCTGTCTCATTCTGTCTCACAAACACATTATATCTCTGTCTGTCTCTGTCTCTCTCTTTCTGAACCCCCTCTCTCAATTTCTCTTTCTGTGTCGCTGTCTCTCCCTCTCTAACACACTCTCTCTCTCTCTCTCTGTTTTTATGTGTGTGTTATTTCTGTTGATTATTGAATAGGAATGCCCTAGTGGTGTCTCTCTGTCTTAATGTGTTCTACCATTCTGTTGATTGTCCAATAGGAATGCCCTAGTGGTGTCTGTCTGTCTCTCTAACTTAATGTGTTCTACCATTCTGTTGATTGTCCAATAGGAATGCCCTAGTGGTGTCTGTCTGTCTCTCTAACTTAATGTGTTCTACCATTCTGTTGATTGTCCAATAGGAATGCCCTAGTGGTGTCTGTCTGTCTCTCTAACTTAATGTGTTCTACCATTCTGTTGATTGTCCAATAGGAATGCCCTAGTGGTGTCTGTCTCTCTGTCTTAATGTGTTCTACCATTCTGTTGATTGTCCAATAGGAATGCCCTAGTGGTGTCTCTCTGTCTTAATGTGTTCTACCATTCTGTTGATTGTCCAATAGGAATGCCCTAGTGGTGTCTGTCTGTCTCTCTAACTTAATGTGTTCTACCATTCTGTTGATTGTCCAATAGGAATGCCCTAGTGGTGTCTCTCTGTCTTAATGTGTTCTACCATTCTGTTGATTGTCCAATAGGAATGCCCTAGTGGTGTCTGTCTCTCTGTCTTAATGTGTTCTACCATTCTGTTGATTGTCCAATAGGAATGCCCTAGTGGTGTGGTGGATGAAGAGACATTCAAGTTAATCTACTCCCAGTTCTTTCCTCAGGGAGGTGAGTGTCTTTAAGTGTGTGTGCTGCACCCATGCATGAAATCCTGTGTACGTTTGTCTCTTTTTCTATGTCTCTCTCTCTCTCTCTCTCTCTCTCTCTCTCTCTCAGTATCCCCCTCTCTCACTTCCTCCCCGGGCGCCGAAGACGTGGATGTCGATTTAAGGCAGCCCCACGCATCGCTCTGATTCAGAGGGGTTGGGTTAAATGTGGAAGACACATTTCAGTTGAATGCATTCAGTTGTACAACTGACTAGGTATCCTCCTTTCCCTTTCCCCTCTGTTTAAGACTCCAGCACCTACGCTCATTTTCTGTTCGAAGCATTTGACACCCACAAGAATGGTTCTGTGAGCTTCGAAGACTTCATCACAGGCCTGTCAATCATCCTGAGAGGCTCTGTCACAGAGAAACTCAACTGGGCTTTTAACCTCTACGACCTCAACAAAGATGGCTTCATCACCAAAGAGGTATGGTAAGATGTGTGTGTGTGTATGTATGTACAGTTGAAGTCGGAAGTTTACATACACCTTAGCCAAATACATTTAAACTCAGTTTTTCACAATTCCTGATATTTAATCCTAGTAAATATTCCCGGTCTTAGGTCAGTTAGGATCACCACTTTATTTTAAGAATGTGAAATGTCAGAATAATAGTAGAGAGAAGGATTTATTTCAGCTTTTATTTCTTTCATCACATTCCCAGTGGGTCAGAAGTTTACATACACTCAATTAGTATTTGGTAGCATTGCCTTTAAATTGTTTAACTTGGGTCTAACGTTTCGGGTAGCCTTCCACAAGCTTCCCACAATACATTGGGTGAATTATGGCCCATTCCTCCTGACAGAGCTGGTGTAACTGAGTCAGGTTTTTAGGCCTCCTTGCTCTCACACGCTTTTTCAGTTCTGCCCACATATGTTCTATGGGATTGAGGTCAGGGCTTTGTGATGGCCACTCCAATACCTTGACTTTGTTGTCCTTAAGCCATTTGGCCACAACTTTGGAAGTATGCTTGGGGTCATTGTCCATTTGGAAGACCCAATTGTGACCACGCTTTAACTTCCTGACTGATGTCTTTAGATGTTGCTTCAATATATCCACATAATTGTCCGTCCTCATGATGCCATCTATTTTGTGAAGTGCACCAGTCCCTCCTGCAGCAAAGCACCCCCACAACATGATGCTGCCGCCCCCGTGCTTCATGGTTGGGATGGTGTTCTTTGGCTTGTAAGCCTCCCCCTTTTTCCTCCAAACATAATGATGGTCATTATGGCCAAACAGTTCTATTTTTGATTCATCAGACCAGAGGACATTTCTCCAAAAAGTCCGATCTTTGTCCCCATGTGCAGTTGCAAACCGTAGTTTGGCTTTTTTATGGCGGATTTGGAGCAGTGGCTTCTTCCTTGCTAAGTGGCCTTTCAGGTTATGTTGATATATGACTCGTTTTATTGTGGATATAGATACTTTTGTACCTGTTTCGTCCAGCATCTTCACAAGGTCCTTTACTGTTGTTCTGGGATTGATTTGCACTTTTCGCACCAAAGTATGTTCATCTCTAGGAGACAGAACACGTCCCCTTCCTGAGCAGAATGACGGCTGCGTGGTCCCATGGTGTTTATACTTGCGAACTATTGTTTGTACAGATGAACGTGGTACCTTCAGGCGTTTGGAAATTGCTCCTAAGGATGAACTAGACTTGTGGAGGTCTACAAATTTTTTTCTGAGGTTTTGGCTGATTACTTTTGATTCTCCCATGATGTCAAGCAAAGATGCATTCAATTTGAAGGTAGGCCTTGAAATACATCCACAGGTACACCTCCTATTGACTCAAATGATGTCAATTAGCCTATCAGAAGCTTCTAAAGCCATTACATAATTTTCTGAAAATTTCCAAGCTGTTTAAAGGCACAGTCAATTTAGTGAATGTAAACTTCTGACCCACTGGAATTGTAATACAGTGAATTCTAAGTGAAATAATCTCTCTGTAAACAATTGTTGGAAAAATGACTTGTGTCATGCACAAAGTAGATGTCCTAATCGACTTGCCAAAACTGTAGTTTGTTAACAAGAAATTTGTGGAGTGGTGGAAAAACAAGTTTTAATGACTCCAAACTAAGTGTATGTAAACTTCTGACTTCAACTGTGTGTGTGTATGTATGTATGTATGTATGTATGTATGTATGTGTGTGTGTGTGTGTGTGTGTGTGTGTGTGTGTGTGTGTGTGTGTGTGTGTGTGTGTGTGTGTGTGTGTGTGTGTGTGTGTGTGTGTGTGTGTGTGTGTGTGTGTGTGCAAATATGTTTTTTTTCTCTTCTAAACTATTCCCCCATCCACTCTGTGTGTGTGCGTGTTTGTGTGTGTGAGCACGAATATGTGTGCGTGTGTGTGTGCATGTTTGTGCGTGCATGTGTATTTGTGTGTGTGCCTCTGTGTGTGTTTCTGTGTGTGTGTGCTTCAGGAGATGACTGATATAATGAGCTCTATCTATGATATGATGGGGACGTGTACGTACCCCTGTATGCAGGACGACGCCCCCAAGGAGCACGTCGACAACTTCTTCCAGGTAACAACTAACCACAGATCTAGGATCAGATGAATAACTTATTCCAGGTAACAACTAACCACAGATCTAGGATCAGATGAATAACTTATTCCAGGTAACAACTAACCACAGATCTAGGATCAGATTAATAACTTATTCAAGGTAACAACTAACCACAGATCTAGGATCAGATGAATAACTTATTCCAGGTAACAACTAACCACAGATCTAGGATCAGATTAATAACTTATTCAAGGTAACAACTAACCACAGATCTAGGATCAGATTAATAACTTATTCCAGGTAACAACTAACCACAGATCTAGGATCAGATTAATAACTTATTCAAGGTAACAACTAACCACAGATCTAGGATCAGATTAATAACTTCTTCCAGGTAACAACTAACCACAGATCTAGGATCAGATTAATAACTTATTCAAGGTAACAACTAACCACAGATCTAGGATCAGATGAATAACTTATTCCAGGTAACAACTAACCACAGATCTAGGATCAGATTAATAACTTATTCAAGGTAACAACTAACCACAGATCTAGGATCAGATTAATAATTTATTCAAGGTAACAACTAACCACAGATCTAGGATCAGATTAACAACTTCTTCTAGGTAACAACTAACCACAGATCTAGGATCAGATTAACAACTTCTTCTAGGTAACAACTAACCACAGATCTAGGATCAGATTAACAACTTCTTCTAGGTAACAACTAACCACAGATCTAGAATCAGATTAATAACTTCTTCTAGGTAACAACTAACCACAGGTCTAAACCTTGATTCAATCCTAATGTGCTTGTAGGCAGCAGCACATTTTAAAGCCCATGTTACTGCGTTAGTGGAGATCACATTCAAGGTAAACACAGCAGATGTCGGCTCAATTGGAAATTACCTTTAAATGCTTTAGCACAGTATCTTATTTAATCCAGGCTCCAGGGTTAGATAATTCTACCTCCAGTGTTTTCTAATTTAATCCAGGCCCCAGGGTTAGATAATTCTACCTCCAGTGTTTTCTAATTGAATCCAGGCCCCAGGGTTAGATAATTCTACCTCCATTGTTTTCTAATTGAATCCAGACCCCAGGGTTAGATAATTCTACCTCCATTGTTTTCTAATTGGATCCAGGCCCCAGGGTTAGATAATTCTACCTCCATTGTTTTCTAATTGGATCCAGGCCCCAGGGTTAGATAATTCTACCTCCATTGTTTTCTAATTGGATCCAGGCCCCAGGGTTAGATAATTCTACCTCCATTGTTTTCTAATTGGATCCAGGCCCCAGGGTTAGATAATTCTACCTCCAGTGTTTTCTAATTGGATCCAGGCCCCAGGGTTAGGTAATTCTACCTCCAGTGTTTTCTTATTTAATCCAGGCCCCAGGGTTAGATAATTCTACCTCCAGTGTTTTCTTATTTAATCCAGGCCCCAGGGTTAGATAATTCTACCTCCAGTGTTTTCTTATTTAATCCAGGCCCCAGGGTTAGATAATTCTACCTCCAGTGTTTTCTTATTTAATCCAGGCCCCAGGGTTAGATAATTCTACCTTCATTGTTTTCTAATTGAATCCAGGCCCCAGGGTTAGATAATTCTACCTCCAGTGTTTTCTAATTGAATCCAGGCCCCAGGGTTAGATAATTCTACCTCCAGTGTTTTCTAATTGAATCCAGGCCCCAGGGTTAGATAATTCTACCTTCATTGTTTTCTAATTGGATCCAGGCCCCAGGGTTAGATAGTTCTACCTCCATCGTTTTCTAATTGAATCCAGGCCCCAGGGTTAGATAATTCTACCTCCATTGTTTTCTAATTGAATCCAGACCCCAGGGTTAGATAATTCTACCTCCAGTGTTTTCTAATTGAATCCAGGCCCCAGGGTTAGATAATTCTACCTCCATTGTTTTCTAATTGAATCCAGGCCCCAGGGTTAGATAATTCTACCTCCAGTGTTTTCTAATTGAATCCAGGCCCCAGGGTTAGATAATTCTACCTCCATTGTTTTCTAATTGGATCCAGGCCCCAGGGTTAGATAATTCTACCTCCATCGTTTTCTAATTGAATCCAGGTCCCCGGGGTTAGATAATTCTACCTCCATTGTTTTCTAATTGAATCCAGACCCCAGGGTTAGATAATTCTATCTCCAGTGTTTTCTAATTGAATCCAGGCCCCAGGGTTAGATAATTCTACCTCCAGTGTTTTCTAATTGAATCCAGGCCCCAGGGTTAGATAATTCTACCTCCAGTGTTTTCTAATTGAATCCAGGCCCCAGGGTTAGATAATTCTACCTCCAGTGTTTTCTAATTGAATCCAGGCCCCAGGGTTAGATAATATTACCTCCATTGTTATCTAATTGAATCCAGGCCCCAGGGTTAGATAATTCTACCTCCATTGTTTTCTAATTGAATCCAGGCCCCAGGGTTAGATAATTCTACCTCCATTGTTTTCTAATTGAATCCAGGCCCCAGGGTTAGATAATTCTACCTTCATTGTTTTCTAATTGAATCCAGGCCCCAGGGTTAGATAATTCTACGTCCATTGTTTTCTAATTGAATCCAGACCCCAGGGTTAGATAATTCTACCTCCATTGTTTTCTAATTGAATCCAGGCCCCAGGGTTAGATAATTCTACCTCCAGTGTTTTCTAATTGAATCCAGGCCCCAGGGTTAGATAATTCTACCTCCAGTGTTTTCTAATTGAATCCAGGCCCCAGGGTTAGATAATTCTACCTCCATTATTTTCTAATTGAACCCAGGCCCCAGGGTTAGTTAATTCTACCTCCATTGTTTTCTAATTGAATCCAGGCCCCAGGGTTAGGTAATTCTACCTTCATTGTTTTCTAATTGAACCCAGGCCCCAGGGTTAGATCATTTTACCTTCATTGTTTTCTAATTGAACCCAGGCCCCAGGGTTCGATCATTTTACCTTCATTGTTTTCTAATTGAACCCAGGCCCCAGGGTTAGATCATTTTACCTTCATTGTTTTCTAATTGAACCCAGGCCCCAGGGTTAGATCATTTTACCTTCATTGTTTTCTAATTGAACCCAGGCCCCAGGGTTAGATCATTTTACCTTCATTGTTTTCTAATTAAATCCAGGCCCCAGGGTTAGATAATTCTACCTCCAGTGTTTTCTAATTGAACCCAGGCCCCAGGGTTAGATACGTCTACCTCCATTGTTTTCTAATTGAATCCAGGCCCCAGGGTTAGATAATTCTACCTCCAGTGTTTTCTAATTGAATCCAGGCCCCAGGGTTAGATAAGTCTACCTCCAGTGTTTTCTAATTGAATCCAGGCCCCAGGGTTAGATAATTCTACCTCCAGTGTTTTCTAATTGAATCCAGGCCCCAGGGTTAGATAATTCTACCTCCAGTGTTTTCTAATTGAATCCAGGCCCCAGGGTTAGATAATTCTACCTCCAGTGTTTTCTAATTGAATCCAGGCCCCAGGGTTAGATAATTCTACCTCCAGTGTTTTCTAATTGAATCCAGGCCCCAGGGTTAGATACGTCTACCTCCATTGTTTTCTAATTGAATCCAGGCCCCAGGGTTAGATAATTCTACCAGTGTTTTCTAATTGAATCCAGGCCCAAAGGGTTAGATAAGTCTACCTCCAGTGTTTTCTAATTGAATCCAGGCCCCAGGGTTAGATAATTCTACCTCCAGTGTTTTCTAATTGAATCCAGGCCCCAGGGTTAGATAATTCTACCTCCAGTGGTTTCTAATTGAATCCAGGCCCCAGGGTTAGATAATTCTACCTCCAGTGTTTTCTAATTGAATCCAGGCCCCAGGGTTAGATAAGTCTACCTCCAGTGTTTTCTAATTGAATCCAGGCCCCAGGGTTAGATAATTCTACCTCCAGTGTTTTCTAATTGAATCCAGGCCCCAGGGTTAGATAATTCTACCTCCAGTGTTTTCTAATTGAATCCAGGCCCCAGGGTTAGATAATTCTACCTCCAGTGTTTTCTAATTGAATCCAGGCCCCAGGGTTAGATAATTCTACCTCCAGTGTTTTCTAATTGAACCCAGGCCCCAGGGTTAGATACGTCTACCTCCATTGTTTTCTAATTGAATCCAGGCCCCAGGGTTAGATAATTCTACCTCCAGTGTTTTCTAATTGAATCCAGGCCCAAAGGGTTAGATAAGTCTACCTCCAGTGTTTTCTAATTGAATCCAGGCCCCAGGGTTAGATAATTCTACCTCCAGTGTTTTCTAATTGAATCCAGGCCCCAGGGTTAGATAATTCTACCTCCAGTGGTTTCTAATTGAATCCAGGCCCCAGGGTTAGATAATTCTACCTCCAGTGTTTTCTAATTGAATCCAGGCCCCAGGGTTAGATAATTCTACCTCCAGTGTTTTCTAATTGGATCCAGGCCCCAGGGTTAGATAATTCTACCTCCATTGTTTTCTAATTGGATCCAGGCCCCAGGGATAGATAATTCTACCTCCATTGTTTATCACAAGGGTTTTAAAAGGACCCTCTAGACATAACCTCCTTATTGTTGCATTCTGACTTTGTGAACAACCAAAAGGTCAAATAGAGGTTGCTTATATTTGTCCTGTTTCAGATGTAAGTGTGTATCCTGTACAGTGTGTGTGTGGTGTGAAATGGAAATGTGTTTGTTGCATATCCCACGGAGGCCCTTCGGAGTGTGGGGTCACGGCCAGGGATCAGAGTAGCATATTCAACTGTTTCTCTGTTTCACTCTTTCAGAAAATGGACAAGAACAAAGATGGCGTGGTCACCATTGAGGAATTTCTGGAGTCTTGTCAAAAGGTGTGTGTGTCTGTGTGTGTGTGTGTGTCTGTGTGAGTGTGTCTGTCTGCGTGTGTCTGCGTGTTTCAACATGATTCTATAGGATATGATTATTTATGACGTTATTTAATAATATTCAAAACATCACAATGTGAAGTTTATTTCCACAAAGGTGTGTTTTTCATCAGAAATGATTGCTTATGGGTACATTCATGTGTGTGTAATGATGTGTCACATTTAATTGTGTAAAACCTTGCATGTTACTTTTTTTCTCTGAGAGTGACGTGGATATACAGTTGAAGTCGTAAGTTTACATACACCTTAGCCAAATACATTTAAACTCAGTTTTTCACAATTCCTGACATTAATCCTAGTAAAAATTCCCTGTCTTAGGTCAGTCAGGATCACCACTTTATTTTAAGAATGTGAAATGTCAAAATAATAGTAGAGAGAATGTTTTTTTACATACACTCAATTAGTATTTGGTAGCATTGCCTTTAAATTGTTTAACTTGGGTCAAACGTTTTGGGTAGCCTTCCACAAGCTTCCCACAATAAGTTGGGTGAATTTTGGCCCCTTCCTCCTGACAGAGCTCATGTAACTGAGTCAGGTTTGTAGGCCTCCTTGCTCACACACACTATTTCAGTTCTGCCCACAAATGATCTGTAGGATTGAGGTCAGGGCTTTGTGATGGCCACTCCACAACTTTGGAAGTATGCTTGGGGTCATTGTCCATTTGGAAGACCCATTTGCGACCAAGCTTTAACTTCCTGACTGATGTCTTTAGATGTTGCTTCAATATATCCACATAATTGTCCGTCCTCATGATGCCATCTATTTTGTGAAGTGCACCAGGCCCTCCTGCAGCAAAGGACACCCACACCATGATGCTGCCACCCCCGTGCTTCACGGTTGGGATGGTGTTCTTCGGCTTGCAAGCGTTCACGTTTTTTCCTCCAAACATAACGATGGTCATTATGGCCAAACAGTTCTATTTTTGTTTCATCAGACCAGAGGACATTTCTCCAAAAAGTCCGATCTTTGTCCCCATGTGCAGTTGCAAACCGTAGTCTGGCTTTGTTATGGCAGTTTTGGCTTCTTCCTTGCTGATTGGCCTTTCAGGTTATGTCGATATAGGACTCGTTTTACTGAGAATATAGATACTTTTGTACCTGTTTCCTCCAGCATCTTCACAAGGTCCTTTGCTGTTATTCTGGGAATGATTTGCACTTTTCACACCAAAGTATGTTCATCTAGGAGACAGAACGCGTCTCCTTCCTGAGCGGTATGAAGGCTGCGTGGTCCTATGGTGTTTATACTTGCGTACTATTGTTTGCACAGATGAACGTGGTACCGTCAGGCATTTGGAAATTGCTCCTAAGGATGAACCAGACTTGTGGAGGTCTACAATTTATTTTCTGAGGTCTTGGCTGATTTCTTTAGATTTTCCCATGATGTCAAGCAAAGTGGCACTGAGTTTGAAGGTAGGCCTTGAAATACATCCACAGGTACACCTCCAATTGACTCAAATTATGTAAACTGGCCTATCAGAAGCTTCTAAAGCCATGACATAATTTTCTGGAATTTTCCAAGCTGTTTAAAAGGCCCAGTCATTTAGTGTATGTAAACTTCTGACCCACTGGGATTGTGATACAGTGAATTATAAGTGAAATATTCTGTCTGTAAACAATTGTTGGAAAGATTACTTGTGTCATGCACAAAGTAGATGTCCTAACCGATTTGCCAAAACTATAGTTTGTGAACAAGAAATTTGTGGAGTGGTTGAAAAACTAGTTTCAATGACTCCAACCTAAGTGTATGTAAACTTCCGACTTCAACTGTATATCTTTTTGCCTCTCTGAAATGAAAGAATCTAGTGATAGGTTAAACAAATACATGTCTGTCATTGAACAACCCCATGACATAATGAGATGTGGAAAATCACACCAATCTTTTTCATAAGTTATTGAAACAAAAAAGCTAATTCACTAACATTCGATATTAAACTTTTTATTTATTTAAGAACCTGTTTCTGCTTTTGTACTGTTTAAACCTTTTCTCGAACTGCTTCTTACCTGTTGTGCTTTTTGTCCCTTCCTGCCGCCTGTCCAGGATGAGAACATCATGCAGTCCATGCATCTGTTTGACAACGTCATTTAGTGATACTTCCTGTGGGTGTGGCCTAAAGGACAGGGTTCCCATATTTAGCTCCACAGCCTCCACCCCCAGCTCCCCTTATCCCCAAACACAGACTCATTAGGGCTGTCAGGGGGGTAAAAGGTACCCCTCCATGGATCTCCACTCTCCCATCCATCCCCCTAAAAAGAGACACCCCTACCTGGGAAGATCAGACAACAGTTAGGTGGGCAATAGGTACACCTCCATGGGTCTCCACTCTCCCATCCACCTTTAGCCCATCTCTGCCCCCCAAAAGAGACACCCCTACCTGGGAAGGTCAGACAACAGTTAAGGGGTCAAGAGCCACGCCATGTTGGAGACCATAGCACTCATTCTATATGACATCACATTCACACTATGCAATAATGTCATTTATTCTCTATTAATAGTTGGACAAAATGGTGGACTCTTATTCTTCTAAGGATAAAAGGCTTTAAATCAGGCAATAATCTCATTGCCTGGTCTGAACTTGTTAACTGTGATATATTATTATCAATCAACAAACGTTCCAGAATGTTCCATCTCTCAATGTTCTGGAATGGAATCCCCTGGCTGACGGAATTACCCACAACCGTCCAAACATCCATATTGTGTCCTATTCACCTCATTTTCAACAGAAATATGGGCGGGGTCTGTTTAGGTTTTTTGTGTGGGTGACTTCCGGTTAAGAGCTTCCGGCCAATAGTTGGGAGCTAACTAGCTAACTAATTCAGTATCGCTTTTCACAACTTTACAAACATGGATTCACATAAAATGGTCATTTTATGTTCTGTAAGGGGTTGCCACGGTAACTGTCAGGAACGGAAGTTGTTCATAGAGCAGGAGTGTTCAAACGTTTTTGAGGAGCGAGTGCAGTTGTGAGGCGCCTTTTGATTTGCACCCACCTCCTAAGGACGAGGAGTCTCTTCAGCTTTGGCGCAAAGCATTGAAAAGATGCTGTAAAGAGGTCAATGGAACTCGACCAAAACAATCAAATTGCCATGGGGAAAAGATCCCAAGATCCCAAATCTCCTCATTGCCCCCCAGCAAAATGAACCTACATTTAGGTATTATTTACAGTATAGAGTATGTGTACTATCTTGTGGTAAAAATCAGAGTATAACGCTTGTATGGATGTCAACCACAGGACGTTGGTGGCACCTTAATTGGGGAGGACGGGCTCATAGTATTGGCTGAAGCGAAATCGTTGGAATGGTATCAAAATGCATCAAACACATGGTTTCCATGGTTTCCATGTGATTGATGCCATTCCATTTGCTCCGTTCCAGCCTTTATTATGAGCCGTTCTCCCCTCAGCAGCCTCCTGTGATGTCAACCCCAATGTTCAGGTCATCGTCACCAACTAATACTTTACAGTGAAAAATGATTGACTACCGCCACCCATTTCTGTATGCTAGCTATGCTACCAGCTTATATGCAGGGGAGTTAGCATTTAGCAGTCACTCCTTCTAAACCTGAAAAGGTACAACTTATAAATTTTGCAGCAAAAACAGCCAAATATATTCAAATCAGACTTTAGTAACCACATTGAGGGCCTGTTTAGAAAGCATCACTCATGACGGAGTGATGAATATACACTTTGTTACATCAGATATGTTGAATGTGCCCCAATCCGGCGTCCCTCTTATATCCCCCCCAGTCTGCGTTCCATTGGCCTCTTTACAGCATCTATAGTGTCTGCATGATGTGTGTTTTAAAAATGACAATGAATAATATTTAATGTAACTGGTTGTGTGTCTAGGTGCTGGACATTGGTCCTTCTGAAAGTGTGTGATGATGATGATCAGCATGATGTGATGATAATGATGGAAGTGAATAAACCACTGTTGCTATGCAAACAAATGTAAATGTTTTATTTCTAGTGTTGGAATCGGCTGAACTTTGAACATTGAGATATTAAATAAATGATAGAGAAGAAAGAAGCCTTGAATAGGAAGAGTGGAAGAGACTGGGTTGTGTGTCAGAAGGTAACGGTTCTCTGTGGGTTGTGTGTCAGAAGGTAACGGTTCTCTGTGGGTTGTGTGTCAGAAGTTAACGGTTCTCTGTGGGTTGTGTGTCAGAAGTTAACGGTTCTCTGTGGGTTGTGTGTCAGAAGTTAACGGTTCTCTGTGGGTTGTGTGTCAGAAGTTAATGTTCTCTGTGGGTTGTGTGTCAGAAGTTAATGTTCTCTGTGGGTTGTGTGTCAGAAGTTAATGTTCTCTGTGGGTTGTGTGTCAGAAGTTAACGGTTCTCTGTGGGTTGTGTGTCAGAAGTTAACGGTTCTCTGTGGGTTGTGTGTCAGAAGTTAACGGTTCTCTGTGGGTTGTGTGTCAGAAGGTAACGGTTCTCTGTGGGTTGTGTGTCAGAAGTTAACGGTTCTCTGTGGGTTGTGTGTCAGAAGTTAACGGTTCTCTGTGGGTTGTGTGTCAGAAGTTAACGGTTCTCTGTGGGTTGTGTGTCAGAAGTTAACGGTTCTCTGTGGGTTGTGTGTCAGAAGTTAACGGTTCTCTGTGGGTTGTGTGTCAGAAGGTAACGGTTCTCTGTGGGTTGTGTGTCAGAAGTTAACGGTTCTCTGTGGGTTGTGTGTCAGAAGTTAACGGTTCTCTGTGGGTTGTGTGTCAGAAGGTAACGGTTCTCTGTGGGTTGTGTGTCAGAAGTTAACGGTTCTCTGTGGGTTGTGTGTCAGAAGTTAACGGTTCTCTGTGGGTTGTGTGTCAGAAGTTAACGGTTCTCTGTGGGTTGTGTGTCAGAAGTTAACGGTTCTCTGTGGGTTGTGTGTCAGAAGTTAACGGTTCTCTGTGGGTTGTGTGTCAGAAGGTAACGGTTCTCTGTGGGTTGTGTGTCAGAAGTTAACGGTTCTCTGTGGGTTGTGTGTCAGAAGTTAACGGTTCTCTGTGGGTTGTGTGTCAGAAGTTAACGGTTCTCTGTGGGTTGTGGGTCAGAAGGTAACGGTTCTCTGTGGGTTGTGTGTCAGAAGTTAACGGTTCTCTGTGGGTTGTGGGTCAGAAGGTAACGGTTCTCTGTGGGTTGTGTGTCAGAAGTTAATGTTCTCTGTGGGTTGTGGGTCAGAAGGTAACGGTTCTCTGTGGGTTGTGTGTCAGAAGTTAACGGTTCTCTGTGGGTTGTGTGTCAGAAGGTAACGGTTCTCTGTGGGTTGTGTGTCAGAAGTTAATGTTCTCTGTGGGTTGTGGGTCAGAAGTTAACGTTCTCTGTGGGTTGTGGGTCAGAAGGTAACGGTTCTCTGTGGGTTGTGTGTCAGAAGTTAATGGTTCTCTGTGGGTTGTGTGTCAGAAGTTAACGGTTCTCTGTGGGTTGTGTGTCAGAAGTTAACGGTTCTCTGTGGGTTGTGTGTCAGAAGTTAACGGTTCTCTGTGGGTTGTGTGTCAGAAGTTAACGGTTCTCTGTGGGTTGTGTGTCAGAAGTTAATGTTCTCTGTGGGTTGTGTGTCAGAAGTTAATGTTCTCTGTGGGTTGTGTGTCAGAAGTTAACGGTTCTCTGTGGGTTGTGTGTCAGAAGTTAATGTTCTCTGTGGGTTGTGTGTCAGAAGTTAACGGTTCTCTGTGGGTTGTGTGTCAGAAGTTAATGTTCTCTGTGGGTTGTGTGTCAGAAGGTAACGGTTCTCTGTGGGTTGTGTGTCAGAAGTTAACGGCTCTCTGTTGGTTGTGTGTCAGAAGTTAACGGTTCTCTGTGGGTTGTGTGTCAGAAGTTAATGTTCTCTGTGGGTTGTGTGTCAGAAGTTAACGGTTCTCTGTGGGTTGTGTGTCAGAAGTTAACGGTTCTCTGTGGGTTGTGTGTCAGAAGTTAACGGTTCTCTGTGGGTTGTGTGTCAGAAGTTAATGGTTCTCTGTGGGTTGTGTGTCAGAAGTTAACGGTTCTCTGTGGGTTGTGTGTCAGAAGTGAGCGGTTCTCTGTAGGTTGTGTGTCAGAAGTTAACGGTTCTCTGTGGGTTGTGTGTCAGAAGTTAATGGTTCTCTGTGGGTTGTGTGTCAGAAGTTAATGTTCTCTGTGGGTTGTGTGTCAGAAGTTAACAGTTCTCTGTGGGTTGTGTGTCAGAAGTTAACGGTTCTCTGTGGGTTGTGTGTCAGAAGTTAACGGTTCTCTGTGGGTTGTGTGTCAGAAGTTAACGGTTCTCTGTGGGTTGTGTGTCAGAAGTTAACGGTTCTCTGTGGGTTGTGTGTCAGAAGTTAACGGTTCTCTGTGGGTTGTGTGTCAGAAGTTAATGGTTCTCTGTGGGAAGACAGATAGCTTTGGAATGTGTTGGGTGGAAGGGAGTAGAGCAACGGTTGAGATGGGGGAGACAGATGGATATCTGTGGACTAGGGGAAGGAGGGGTTGAGGTCAGGAGGTGAGGTCAGTTCCCCTTAAGGGAGTAATCAGGGTTTAGTATCTGGTTACCTTCTTCCTGTTGAACCATAAGATGTAAGGGTTGGAGAGAGAAGGAGGAGTGTCCTAAAGTGGGATGTATAAAACTGATGGTGATAAATGGTTTGCTGTCTGATTACAGCTGTACAGAACCTTTGGGAAGAATTCAACTTGGTTAAGCTTCTCTAGTGTCCGTGAGTCAATATCAACCTAACAGTTACTGTATGTACAGTACAAGAGGTGGGATTTTAAATGCTACTTTGAAGATACTGTTATAACAAGGAGAAAACAATGACAATGAAGTTTCATCTGAACAGTTTATTAAACACAATCCACACTTAACAGTTTCCAGTATTTTTATAAAAGCGATGAGAGACGTTACATCAGGACACTGAGGCAAAGTATTACCATAACTTTGTCATAAAACCAATAATATATGTATATGAACATACCAAGTAAACATATATTATGTATCATCTAACAGTACTGTAGAATGTAATAGAATAGAAACAGTACTGTATACTGTAATAGAATAGTACTGTATACTGTAATAGAATAGTACAATACTGTCATAGAATAGTACTGTATAATGTAATAGAATAGTACTGTATACTGTAATAGAATAGAAACAGTGTTGTGTACTGTAGAATGGTACAGTGCTATATAATGTAATAGAATATAAACAGAATATAAGAAATGTATTGTTCCTGAGAGGAAACATCAAGAAGTAATTAAAACATATTTAGAATGTTCTTAGCCTTCATATAAAATATAACAAGTTTAATTTTATAAAAAATATTAAATATATGCATTCTGCAGCGATACGCTATCCTATCTGGTTTGTGCTTAGTGGGACTATCATTTGTTTTTCAACAGGACAATGACCCAACACACCTCCAGGCTGTGTAAGGGCTATTTGAACAAGAAGGAGAGTGATGGAGTGCTGCATCAGATGACCTGGCCTCCACAATCACCCCGACCTCAACCCAATTGAGATGGTTTGGGATGAGTTGGAACATAGAGTGAAGGAAAAGCAACCAACGAGTGCTCAGCATTTGTGGGAACTCCTTCAAGATTGTTGAAAAAGCATTCCAGGTGAAGCTGGTTGAGAGAATGCCAAGAGTGCGCAAAGCTGTCGTCAAGGCAAAGGGTGGCTACTTTGAAGAATCTCAAATATAAAATATATTTTTACACTTTTCTGGTTACTACATGGTTCTATATGTGTTATTTCATAGTTTTGATGTCTTCACTATTATTCTACAATGTAGAAAATAGTAAAAATAAAGAAAAACCCTTGAATGAGTAGGTGTGTCAAAAGTTTTGACTGGTACTGTATATACAGTGCATTCAGAAAGTATTCAGACCCCTAGGCTTTTTCCACATTTTGTTACGTTACAGCCTTATTCTAAAATGAATGAAATTGTTTTTTCCCTCATCAATCCACACACTATACCCCATAATGACAAAGCAAAAACTGAAATATCACATTTACACAAGTATTCAGACCCTTTACTCAGTACTTTGTTGAAGCACTATGGAAGTGTTTACAGCCTTGAGTCTTCTAGGGTATGATGACACAAGCTTGGCACCTGTATTTGGGGAGTTTCTCCTGTTCTTCTCTGCAGATCCTCTCAATCTCTGTGAGGTTGGTTGGGGAGCGTCGCTGCACAGCTATTTTCAGGTCTCTCCAAAGATGTACGACCAGGTTCAAGTCCAGAGCAGCTCGGCCACTCAAGAACATTCAGAGATTTGTCCCGAAGCCACTCCTGCGTTGTCTTAGCTGTGTGCTTAGGCTCGTTGTCCTGTTGGAAGGTGAACCATCTCGCCAGCCAGGACCTGAGCGCTCTGGAGCAGGTTTTCATCAAGAATCTCTCTGTAATTTGCTCCGTTCATCTTCCCCTCGATCCTAACTAGTCTCCCAGTCTCTGCTGCTGAAAAACATCCCAACAGCATGATACTGCCACGTCCATGCTTCACCGTAGGGATGGTGCCAGGTTTCCTCCAGACGTGACGCTTGGCATTCAAGCCAAAAAGTTGAATGTTGGTTTCATCAGACCTGAGAATCTTGTTTCTCATGGTCAAAGTCCTTTGGGTGCTTTTTGGTAAACTCCAAGTGCGTTGTTATGTGCCTTTTACTGAGGAGGGGCTTCCATCTGGAAACTCTACCATAAAGCCCTGGTTGGTGGAGTGCTGCAGAGATGGTTGTCCTTCTGGAAGGTTCTTCCATCTCCACAGAGGAACTCTGGAGCTCTGTCAGAGTGACCATCGGGTTCTTCAGCACCTCCCTGACCAAAGCCCTTCTCCCCCGATTGCTCAGTTTGGCCGGGCGGACAGTCTTGGTTGTTCCAAACTTATTCCATTTAAAAATTAGCCACTGTGTTGTTTGGTACCCTTCTCCAGATCTGTGCCTCGACACAATCCTGTCTCGAAGCTCTACATATAATTCCTTCGACCTCATGGCTAGGTTTTTGCTCTGACATGCACTGTCAACTGTGGGACCTTATAGACAGGTGTGGGCCTTTCCAAATCATGTCTAATCAATTGAATTTACCACAGGTGGACTCCAATCAAGTTGTAGAAACATCTCAAGGATGATGAATGGAAACATGATGCACCTGATCTCAATTTCAAATCTCATAGCAAAGGGGCTGAATACTTATGTAAATGAGGTATTTCTGTTTTTTATATTTAATACGTTTGACAAAAATGTCTAAAAACCTGTTTTTGATTTGTTATTGTGATGCATTATGTGTAGATTAAGATTTGTTTTTATTTAATCCATTTTAGAATACGGCTGTAACGTAACAACATGTGGAAAAAGTCAAGGGGTCTGAAGACTTTTCTGACTGCACTGTATATTATGTGTATCATTGTACTACAGTACTGTATAACGTCATAGAATAGTACAGTACTGTATAACGTTATAGAATAGTACTGTATAACGTCATAGAATAGTACAGTACTGTATAACGTCATAGAATAGTACAGTACTGTATACTGTAATAGAATAGTACAGTACTGTATAATGTAACAGAACAGTACAGGACTGTAGAATGTAATAGAATAGTACAGGACTGTATAATGTTATAGAATAGTACAGTACTGTATAATGTAATAGAATAGTACAGGACTGTATAATGTAATAGAATAGTACTGTATAATGTAATAGAATAGTACAGGACTGTTTACTGTATTAGAATAGTACAGGACTGTAGAATGTAATAGAATAGTACAGGACTGTTTACTGTATTAGAATAGTACAGTACTGTAGAATGTAATAGAATAGTACAGGACTGTATAATGTAATAGAATAGTACAGGACTGTATAATGTAATAGAATAGTACAGGACTGTAGGATGTAATAGAATAGTACAGGACTGTAGAATGTAATAGAATAGTACAGGACTGTAGAATGTAATAGAATAGTACAGGACTGTATAATGTAATAGAATAGTACAGGACTGTATAATGTAATAGAATAGTACAGGACTGTAGGATGTAATAGAATAGTACAGGACTGTAGAATGTAATAGAATAGTACAGGACTGTAGAATGTAATAGAATAGTACAGGACTGTTTACTGTATTAGAATAGTACAGTACTGTAGAATGTAATAGAATAGTACAGGACTGTAGAATGTAATAGAATAGTACAGTACTGTAGAATGTAATAGAATAGTGCAGGACTGTAGAATGTAATAGAATAGTACAGTACTGTATAATGAGTATAATAGTACAGTACTGTATAATGCCATAGAATAGTACAGTACTGTATAATGTAATAGAATAGTACAGTACTGTATAATGAGTATAATAGTACAGTACTGGAGAATGTAATAGAATAGTGCAGGACTGTAGAATGTAATAGAATAGTACAGTACTGTATAATGAGTATAATAGTACAGTACTGTATAATGCCATAGAATAGTACAGTACTGTATAATGTAATAGAATAGTACAGTACTGTATAATGCCATAGAATAGTACAGTACTGTATAATGTAATAGAATAGTACAGTACTGTATAACGTCATAGAATAGTACAGGACTGTAGAATGTAACAGAATAGTACAGGACTATAGAAAGTAATAGAATAGTACAGGACTGTATAATGTAATAGAATAGTACGGGACTGTAGAATGTAATAGAATAGTACAGGACTGTAGAATGTAATAGAAAAGTACAGGACTGTATAATGTAATAGAATAGTACGGGACTGTAGAATGTAATAGAATAGTACAGGACTGTAGAATGTAATAGAAAAGTACAGGACTGTATAATGTAATAGAATAGTACAGGACTGTATAATGTAATAGAATAGTACAGGACTGTATACTGTAATAGAAAAGTACAGGACTGTATAATGTAATAGAATAGTACAGGACTGTATAATGTAATAGAATAGTACAGGACTGTATAATGTAATAGAATAGTACAGGACTGTATACTGTAATAGAAAAGTACAGGACTGTATAATGTAATAGAATAGTACAGGACTGTATAATGTAATAGAATAGTACAGTACTGTATACTGTAATAGAATAGTACAGGACTGTAGAATGTAATAGAATAGTACAGGACTGTAGAATGTAATAGAATAGTACAGGACTGTATACTGTAATAGAATAGTACAGGACTGTAGAATGTAATAGAATAGTACAGGACTGTATAATGTAATAGAATAGTACAGTACTGTATAATGTAGTAGAATAGTACAGGACTGTATAATGTAATAGAATAGTACAGGACTGTAGAATGTAATAGAATAGTACAGGACTGTAGAATGTAACAGAATAGTACAGGACTGTAGACTGTAATAGAATAGTACAGGACTGTAGAATGTAATAGAATAGTACAGTACTGTAGAATGTAATAGAATAGTACAGGACTGTAGAATGTAATAGAATAGTACAGGACTGTATAATGTAATAGAATAGTACAGGACTGTATAATGTAATAGAATAGTACAGGACTGTAGAATGTAATAGAATAGTACAGGACTGTAGAATGTAATAAAATAGTACAGTACTGTAGAATGTAATAGAATAGTACTGTATACTGTAATAGAATAGTACAGGACTGTAGAATGTAATAGAATAGTACAGGACTGTAGAATGTAATAGAATAGTACAGGACTGTAGAATGTAATTGTAACGTCCTGACCAGAGTTCTTATGTGTTTTGCTTGTTTAGTGTTGGTCAGGACGTGAGCTGGGTGGGAATTCTATGTTGTGTGTCTAGTTCGTCTGTTTCTGTGTTCAGCCTAATATGGTTCTCAATCAGAGACAGCTGTCAATCGTTGTCCCTGATTGAGAATCATATATAGGTGGCTTGTTTTGTGTTGGGGATTGTGGGTGGTTGTTTCCTGTCTCTGTGTTTGTATTCTGCACCAGATAGGACTGTTTCGGTTTGCCACTTTTGTTATTTTGTATTTGTTTAGTGTTCACAGTAGTTTTTGTTAATTAAACATGTTGAGCACTGGCTACGCTGCGTGTTGGTCCGATCCCTGTTTCACCCTCTCTTATAGTGAAGAGAGGGAAGGCTGCCGTTACAGAACCACCCACCAATCTCGGACCAAGCAGCGTAGCAACGGGCAGCAGTGGCAGCAGCAGCAGCAGCGGGACCAGGAGAGATGGACATGGGAGGACGAGCTGGACGGAAAAGGACCCTGGGCAGAGCCAGAGGAGTATCGCCGCCCCAAAGCAGAGCTGGAGGCAGCAAAAGCAGAGAGGCGGCGTTTCGAGGAGCTAGCTCGGCAGCAGGAGCCGGATCTGGGTTACACCACTTGGGAGGAAATAGACAGGTGGTCGGTTGACCCAGGGAGAGTGCCGGAGCCCGCCTGGGATTCGATGGAGCAATGTGCAGAGGGATACCGGCGAATGAGGTTAGCACGACGACGCGGTAAGAAGCCCGTGAAGAAACCCCAAACATTTCTTGGGGGGAGGCTAAAGGATAGTGTGGCGAAGTCAGGTAGGAGACCTGCGCCCACTTCCCATGCTTACCGTGGAGAGCGGGAGTACGGGCAGACACCGTGTTATGCGGAAGAGCGCACGGTGTCTCCTGTACGTGTGCATAGCCCGGTGCGGGTTATTCCACCTCCCCGCACTGGCCGGGCTAGATTGAGCATTGAGCCAAGTGCCATGAAGCCGGCTCTACATATCTGGCCTCCAGTACGTCTCCTCGGGCCGGTGTACATGGCACCAACCTTACGCATGGTGTCCCCGGTTCGCCAACACAGCCCAGTGCGGGTTATTCCACCTCCCCGCACTGGACGGGCTACGGGGAGCATTCAACCAGGTAAGGTTGGGCAGGCTCGGTGCTCAAGGGAGCCAGTACGCCTGCACGGTCCGGTATATCCGGCGCCACCTTCCCGCCCCAGCCCATTTCCTCCAGTTCCAGCACCCCGCACTCGCCTTATGGTGCGTGGCCCCAGCCCAGTACCACCAGTGCCTACACCACGCACCAGGCTTCCAGTGCGTCTCCAGAGGCCTGTTCCTCCTCCACGCACTCTCCCTATGGTGCGTGTCTCCAGCCCAGTACCTCCAGTTCCGGCACCACGCACCAAGCCTCCTGTGCGTCTCCAGAGCCCTGTACGCACTGTTCCTTCTCCCCGCACTCGCCCTGAGGTGCGTGCCCTCAGCCCGGTACCTCCAGTTCCGGTACCACGCACCAGGCCTATAGTGCGCCTCGAGAGTCCAGTGTGCCCTGTTCCTGTTCCCCGCACTAGCCTTGAGGTGCGTGTCTCCAGTCCGGTACCACCAGTTCCGGCACCACGCACCAGGCCTACTGTGCGCCTCAGCAGGTCAGAGTCGGCCGTCTGCCAAACGCCGCATGCACTGCTCGTCTGCCCAGCGCCGTCTGAGCTGCCTGCCTGCCCAGCACCATCTGAGCCATACGTCTGCCCAGCGCCATCTGAGCCATCCGTCTGCCCAGCGCCATCTGAGCCATCCGTCTGCCCAGCGCCATCTGAGCCATCCGTCTGCCCAGCGCCATCTGAGCCATCCGTCTGTCCAGCGCCATCTGAGCCATCCGTCTGCCCAGCGCCATCTGAGCCATCCGTCTGCCCAGCGCCATCTGAGCCATCCGTCTGCCCAGCGCCATCTGAGCCATCCGTCTGCCCAGCGCCATCTGAGCCATCTGTCTGCCCAGCGCCTTCAGAGCCGCCCGTCTGCCACGAGCCTTCAGAGCCGCCCGTCTGTCCCGAGCCATTAGAGCCGTCCGCCAGTCAGGAGCCGCTAGAGCCGTCCGCCAGTCAGGAGCCGCTAGAGCCGTCCGTCAGTCAGGAGCCGCCAGAGCCGCCAGCCAGTCAGGAGCCGCCAGAGCCGCCAGCCAGTCAGGAGCTGCCAGAGCCGCCAGCCAGTCAGGAGCTGCCAGAGCCGCCAGCCAGTCAGGAGCTGCCAGAGCCGCCAGCCAGTCAGGAGCTGCCAGAGCCGCCAGCCAGTCTTGAGCTGCCCTACAGTCATGAGCTGCCCTACAGTCATGAGCTGCCCTACAGTCATGAGCTGCCCTCCAGTCATGAGCTGCCCTCCAGTCATGAGCTGCCTTCCAGTCATGAGCTGCCCTCCAGTCATGAGCTGCCTTCCAGTCACGAGCTGCCCTACAGTGATGAGCTGCCCTACAGTCATGAGCTGCCCTACAGTCATGAGCTGCCCTACAGTCATGAGCTGCCCTCCAGTCATGAGCTGCCCTCCAGTCATGAGCTGCCCTCCAGTCATGAGCTGCCTTCCAGTCATGAGCTGCCTTCCAGTCATGAGCTGCCCTACAGTCATGAGCTGCCCTACAGTCATGAGCTGCCCTACAGTCATGAGCTGCCCTACAGTCATGAGCTGCCCTACAGTCATGAGCTGCCACTCAGTCCGGAGCTGCCATTCGTCCTGAGTTGCCCCTCTGTCCTGAGCTACCCCTCTGTCCTGAGCTACCTCTCTGTCCTGAGCTACCTCTCTGTCCTGAGCTACCTCTCTGTCCTGAGCTACCTCTCTGTCCTGAGCTACCTCCTAAATCATGTGGGGGCCTTGGGGAGGATTCTTAGGCCAAGGTCGTGGGCGAGGGTCGCCACTCAAAGGACGCTAAGGAGGGGGACAAAGACAGTGGTGGAGTGGTGTCCTCGTCCACCGCCGGAGCCGCCACCGCGGACAGATGCCCACCCAGACCCTCCCCTTGAGTTTTAGGGGTGCGTTCGGAGTCCGCACCTCAGGGGGGGGGGGGGGTACTGTAACGTCTTGACCAGAGTTCTTATGTGTTTTGCTTGTTTAGTGTTGGTCAGGACGTGAGCTGGGTGGGAATTCTATGTTGTGTGTCTAGTTCGTCTGTTTCTGTGTTCAGCCTAATATGGTTCTCAATCAGAGACAGCTGTCAATCGTTGTCCCTGATTGAGAATCATATATAGGTGGCTTGTTTTGTGTTGGGGATTGTGGGTGGTTGTTTCCTGTCTCTGTGTTTGTATTCTGCACCAGATAGGACTGTTTCGGTTTGCCACTTTTGTTATTTTGTATTTGTTTAGTGTTCACAGTAGTTTTTGTTAATTAAACATGTTGAGCACTGGCTACGCTGCGTGTTGGTCCGATCCCTGTTTCACCCTCTCTTATAGTGAAGAGAGGGAAGGCTGCCGTTACAGAACCACCCACCAATCTCGGACCAAGCAGCGTAGCAACGGGCAGCAGTGGCAGCAGCAGCAGCAGCGGGACCAGGAGAGATGGACATGGGAGGACGAGCTGGACGGAAAAGGACCCTGGGCAGAGCCAGAGGAGTATCGCCGCCCCAAAGCAGAGCTGGAGGCAGCAAAAGCAGAGAGGCGGCGTTTCGAGGAGCTAGCTCGGCAGCAGGAGCCGGATCTGGGTTACACCACTTGGGAGGAAATAGACAGGTGGTCGGTTGACCCAGGGAGAGTGCCGGAGCCCGCCTGGGATTCGATGGAGCAATGTGCAGAGGGATACCGGCGAATGAGGTTAGCACGACGACGCGGTAAGAAGCCCGTGAAGAAAGCCCGCGTGTTGGTCCGATCCCTGTTTCACCCTCTCTTATAGTGAAGAGAGGGAAGGCTGCCGTTACAGTAATAGAATAGTACAGGACTGTAGAATGTAATATAATAGAAACAGAATAGAATATATATTTTTAATGTTCTTAGCCTTCATATATAATCTCATAAATTTCATTATAAGTGTATATATGTTTTTAATGAAAAATGTAAATAAGAATAATATATATATATATATACACACACTACCATTCAAAAGTTTGGGGTCACTTAGAAATGTCCTTGTTTTTGAAAGAAAAGCAAATTTTTTTGTCCATTAAAATAACATCAAATTGATCAGAAATACAGTGTAGACATTGTTAATGTTGTAAATGACTATTGTAGCTGGAAACAACAGATTTTTTATGGAATATCTACATGGGTGTACAGAGGCCCATTATCAGCAACCAACACTCCTGTGTTCCAATGGCACATTGTGTTAGCTAATCCAAGTTTACCATTTTATAAGGCTAATTGATCATTAGAAAACCACATTGCAATTATGTTAGCACAGCTGAAAACTGTTGTCCTGATTAAAGAAGCAATAAAACTGGCCTTAGACTAGTTGAGTATCTGGAGCATCAGCATTTGTGGGTTTGATTACAGGCTCAAAATGGCCAGAAACAAATAACTTTCTTCTGAAACTCGTCAGTCTATTCTTGTTCTGAGAAATGAAGGCTATTCCATGCGAGAAATTGCCAAGAAACTGAAGATCTCGTACAACGCTGTGTACTACTCCCTTCACAGAACAGCGCAAACTGACTCTAACTAGAATAGAAAGAGGAGTGGGAGGCCCCGGTGCACAACTGAGCAAGATGACAAGTACAGCATTGTTTATAAGACAAAACTGACCCTAGATCAGCACTCCAACTAAGTGTGAATACAGTAGACCTGTGTGTTGGTAGAGCATGGTGCTGACCCTAGATCAGCTATCCTACTCTAAGTGTGAATACAGTAGTCCTGTGTGTTGGTAGAGCCTGGTGTATGGGTTCGATTCCCAATGGGGCCACCGGCATGAAAGATGTGTCCACGCATAATAAGTCTCTTTGGATAAAAGTTTTTCTAAATGGCATAACATGATATAATATTATAACACTTAGTTTGACTATACAGGTCCAGATATACAGGGTTTCTGTCAAACTTGTTGTGTTCAGGTCTTCTTGGTTCTGGGTTTGTATTGTTCAGGTCTTCTTGGTTCTGGGTTTGTAATGTTCAGGTCTTCTTGGTTCAGGGTTTGTTGACTGTACTGTAGAGAACAGAGGAGTACTCCTCAGCTGCTTGTGCTGCTGTGGGTCTGAAGAGAGAGAAAGAGAAATTAAACAGAATCTGCATCCCAAAAAACCCTTCATGTACTCTTTATAGTGCATGACTTTGACCAAGGCCTATATGGCTCTGGCGAAAAGTAGAGCACTAAATAGGGAATAGGGTTCCATTTGGAACACAGAACAGTTCCTCAAAACCATCACTCTCTCATTATAGACATAGGAATTGTCTTGAGATTTCCATTGTTGTGTTTGTAGTTTGTAGTTTAAGGAAGTGCCGTCACTAGTGGCCACTCGGGGTAAACTATTTTGCTTATTAATGACATCATGGTCTTCTCGTCCAATAAGCAGCAGCATATGAATGAGCTGTAATCAAGAATATAGCTTGTTTACAACCAAATCTAATAAAATATATATGTAAATGGTATGTTATAGAAGGATCAGATTTTGTTTTTGAGAAACTATCCCCAACTAGCGATTCACTTCCTCATCCTCGTTGTTCAGTAAGTGGCTCCAAAAACACCCAAAACATCCTTTTACTTTCTTTTTTTAAATTTAAATTTTATCCCCTTCAATTTTCGTGGTATCCAATCGCTAGTAATTACTATCTTGTCTCATCGCTACAACTCCCGTACGGGCTCGGGAGAGACGAAGGTCGAAAGCCATGCGTCCTCCGAAGCACAACCCAACCAAGCCGAACTGCTTCTTAACACAGCGCGCCTCCAACCCGGAAGCCAGCCGCACCAATGTGTCGGAGGAAACACTCTGCACCTGGCCCCCTTGGTTAGCGCGCACTGCGCCCGGCCCGCCACAGGAGTCGCTGGAGCGCGATGAGACAAGGATATCCCTACCGGCCAAACTCTCCCAAACCCGGACGACGCTAGGCCAATTGTGCGTCGCCCCACGGACCTCCCGGTCGCGGCCGGCTGCGACAGAGCGCGAACCCAGAGACTCTGGTGGCGCAGCTAGCACTGCGATGCAGTGCCTTAGACCACTGCGCCACCCGGGAGGCCCCCCAAAACATCCTTTTAGAAACTAAAAAGCTCTAAGTAGTCTATAGTGATGCAGGTCTTTACATGTTGTACACATGAAGTTGTGTCATTCAGAACTTAATCCATAACTTTATGTTCCATGTTGTTGAGACTTGAACGATGCTTCTCATTCATTCTAGCAGCATGATACACTGAGAAGAGAACAGTTGGACGGGGAAACAGCAGGAGTCACACAATGGAATATAACGTTGTTGATAAAGTTTGGAATGACACTTTCATGTGTACAACTGTTACATCTAAAGTCCTGCATCACTATACTGAGAGCTTTCTGTTTCTAAAAGACGTATTTGTGTTTTTGGAGCATTTGTTCATTTTTTTTCAGAGCCTCTACTGCACAACGAGGATGAGGAAGTGAATTACTGGTTGGGGAAAGTTTCTCTAAAACAAGTGAAGTCACAATAAAAGGTGTCTGGACCTTTCTATAACATTTACATAAAAAATAGAAATTTGGTTGTAAAAAAAACAACTTCTGCTTTATTGTGGTGTATTCACAATGCTCTAGAATTGTCTCTGTTGTTGTAATGGCAGAATATGCTCACCGGTTGGCAGCACTGGGGCAGTTGAATTTCACAGCATCGTACTGGACATCCTCTTCCTGTTTCTGGGGTTGATGCAGCTGGACGCTGGAGTACAGAGGCACTTCCTGGTTTTTGGAGCGAGAGAAGTTGATGCTGGCGTAGTGAACGTCATCCTGGTCGATGGTGGCCGCTGTCTGTGCTGCAGTAGAGGTCATGGCCATGCCTGAGATGTTGTCATACACTGGACTAGAGTCTCCCTGATGGGAAGAAGACAGACAACATAATGAGTAGAAATGTCCCACAAAGCAATACACATAATCTGATAGTAACAGACTCACCTGTACATTCTCTGATGTCTCTCTTGTGTCAGAGGTGGATTTGGAGGCCTTCTTCCTGGTTTGCACATTAATTAATTTATTATTGAACGAATCAATGAACAAAGTAAGTTAATAAAAAAGAGTTGGAGTGAAACAATCGTTTAAAGAATCTCTCACCTGAACCACATGAGTCCAGAGAGACAGAGGATGAGAACCAGAACAACCACTATGATTCCTACAGCTGCAGTCAGAACTGAGGTCTGTTTCACTATAATAAAATATGGATGATATGAGTACTGGCATTTTATAAACTGAAAATAAACATAGTCCAGGACAATAATACAACATTTGTTAACTGATCTAATCTCAACGTATATATAAATATAAAACAAAGTACGATAAGCCAAAGTATAATTATTAATATTAGTTTGTAACATAATGTTGTATTGAAATATTAAAGATGAAACTTCACCTGGTAAAATGATCATCAGAGCTGTAGAGTTCCTAGATCCTCTTCCATTCCAGGCCTCACAGTGGTAATGTCCATTGTCCTTAGACTTGAACTTACTTATGTTGTAGATCTGTTCAAATCCATTTAGAAAAGTCTTATTTTGAAAGTACCAGGTGTATTTGTCCACAGGTGGGTTGGCATCACTGCTGCAGGTCAGAGTCACTGAACTGCCCTCCACTATTTCACCAGAGGGACTGACTGACACAGAGGTGTTCCTTGGGTCATCTGGAGGACAATATGTAACAACATTGTAAATAGTGTTTTACTTGTGATTGAAATATGAATTTAAATGTGATCCTCTGATTAAAAGATGAGGTTAGGTGTACTAACACTGAACGTCCACAGACACAGAAGAAGAGTTGAGACGTCCATATTTATTCTCAGCCTCACAGTAGTATTCTCCACTGTCCTCAGAGCTGATGGTCGTGAAATTGTATGTCTTTTCAGATCCTGTCAGTGAAGCTCCATTCTTCTTGTACCAGGTGTATTTGTCCACAGGTGGGTTGGCATCACTGCTGCAGGTCAGAGTCACTGAACTGCCCTCCACTATTTCACCAGAGGGGCTGACTGACACTGAGGTGTTCCTTGGGCCATCTAGTAAAGGAGAATTTGCCAGACCGATAGGACAGTAGCATATTTACGACAGTAGTATATTTACAAATGACATGTGTCAAAAGTAAATGATCTGTTAAGTCAGATAACTATCTAAAACTCTGACACAAAACGTTAACAAATACACATTTGGAGATGTTATGCTTAAGGACTACTTAATTTAATTATAATTGTTTTGCTACTTTAGCATTCAAACACTGAGCTGTACTTTACTCACACTTCACATCCATGTTTATGGTCCTAGACCTGTCTGTCCCCATCTCATTCTGGGACTCACAGTAGTACTCTCCAGCGTCAGATGACTGGATTTGATTGAAGACATGCTGTGGTCCTGTCATACTCTGATAGTGATCTCCATTCTTCTTGTACCAGGTGTATTTGTCCACAGGTGGGTTGGCATCACTGCTGCAGGTCAGAGTCACTGAACTGCCCTCCAATATTTCATCAGAGGGACTGACTGACACTGTGGTCTTTGGTTTATCTGATGTAAAAGACAAACATTTTGTTAAAGTAATATTACTAATGAGTAGGAAAAGGCTTTATGTTTTGTAATGATTGATACAGCAAGACATGTCTCTTTTGCCTGAATGCATGATACTTGCTAAGTATTTTTGTACTATTGTACTGTACTCACACACTGCAGGAGAGCTGAGTCCCTCATGGCCTTTTACAGCACAGAAGTAGCTGTCTACAGCATTAGGGAGGACTGAATAGAGGGACGTATTCTCAGTTACAACCTGTCCGTTCTTGTACCAGATGTAGGTGGGGTTGTCAGTCAGAATACAGGTGGTGCTACAGGTCAGTGTTCTCTGTCCCTCTGCAGCAGGAGTCACCTTCACCTGCAGACCTGAAACAATATGTATAAAACCACATACACCTCTGTGTTAACAGGATGGTTAATTTATTTGTTTCTAGAATTCAAAATGATATACAGTTGTATCATACAGTGTAGTATTACCTGTGACAGACAGAGTTGTTCCTGGGAAACTATGACCCCATTCAAAGTTGTCTGTTTTAAAAGTGAAGCGATACTCAGCTGAGTCCTCCTCTCTCAGATCTGTGATTCTCAGGATGCAGGGATCTTTATATCTCCATCTCTCTTTGTCAGGGTACTTCACACGACCTGCATACCCTGGGTCTCTGGTTAGGTCCTCAGGTGTCAACTTATTAGTCCAACTAGCACTCCGTTTAGGACTAAACCAAAGTGATGATTTGACTCTATTATAACCACTGTCATAAGTACAGGACATGTCCACTGTTGACCCCTTCAAGACACACATTCTCCTATTTGTGTAAGTCATTCTGTTGCAGTACTGATACTGAACACCTGAAACACAGTGACAAGAGGGCATGATTTACACAGTAGAATATTGAGCTTCAGTAATCGTGTGATACAGTTTTGTTAGACAACTCTGAAGCTGTTTAGCAGACAGAATAATTATATCTGAAAAGTTATACTAGAATACTGAGTTGAATTCATACTCACACACTGCAGGAGAGTGGAGATCCTCATGACCCTTTACAGCACAAGAGTAGCTGTCCTTAGCATTAGGGAGGACTGAATAGGTGGAAGTCTTCACAGTTACTATCTGTCCGTTCTTGTACCAGGTGTAGGTGGGGTTACCAGTCAGAGGACAGCTGGTGGTTCTACAGGTCAGTGTCATCCTCGTTGACCAATGTGAAGGAGTCAGCTTCACCTCCAGATCTGTAGTAGATAAAAACATTAAAACCCTGAATCACCTGTTCTATAGTTTAATCACATGATGCAAGACATTCTCAAACACATTTAATTCTTAAATCTGTTTCATATATACAAATCCAATTTCTAGACCTAAATGGACAGTAGATATTAATTGAACAGACTAGCAGTATAAAGCATATTACTGTACCTGTTACAGACAGAGTGACTCCAGGATCTCCATAATATCTCCCTCTGGTCTGATCTGTTGTAAATCTGAACTTGTACGTAGCTGAGTCGTTCTCTCTCAGGTCTGTGATTCTAAGTGTGTGACCATTCTTCTTATCCCCATGATACTCCAGACGACCTGTATACTCTGGGTCCTGATCTATATCTTTAGGTTCTACACCAGTCTCCATTTTAGTGAACCAGAAGGTTGATGTGACTTTATGACCTCTGGGATATGTGTAAGAGCAGGTCAGCTCCACTGTTGACCCCTTCAAGGCACAGATACTCTGAGTGGTGTAAGTCACACTCCAGCCATACTGACCCAGTACCACTGAAACACAGTCACACATCACAATGGTGTAAGAATGAAGACAAGGTATATTGGCTCACACTGAAGGTAGGGTTTGTCCACACTTTGTTGCCATAGTTCCTGATTTGAGTGTGAATGGAAACCACAGAAAAGCGTCACTCAGTGAGGTGTGAAAGATAACTATTAAAGTGAAGTGGAGACTCCTAACAGAACACACCAGAATAACATTATGATTCTTATCCTTTTATAAATGTCTGTAGATTGATAAACAGAGCAACTAAAAGATAAGAATGAGACCATACCTGATACAGACCAGAGAAAGACCACCAACACACTTCCTGCTGTTCTCAAGGACATTGTTGCATCTCCCACCCTGCAGTCTTAGAAACATAAACAACAACTCACTCTATAGCTGGTGAATAACTACATACAAACCATCAGGGGCAGCAGGTAGGGCTCTAGTCAAAGTAGTGCACACTATAGCTGGTGAATAACTACATACAAACCATCAGGGGTAGCAGGTAGGGCTCTAGTCAAAGTAGTGCACTCTATAGCTGGTGAATAACTACATACAAACCATCAGGGGCAGCAGGTAGGGCTCTAGTCAAAGTAGTGCACTCTATAGCTGGTGAATAACTACATACAAACCATCAGGGGCAGCAGGTAGGGCTCTAGTCAAAGTAGTGCACTCTATAGCTGGTGAATAACTACATACATACCATCAGGGGCAGCAGGTAGGGCTCTAGTCAAAGTAGTGCACTCTATAGCTGGTGAATAACTACATACATACCATCAGGGGCAGCAGGTAGGGCTCTAGTCAAAGTAGTGCACTCTATAGCTGGTGAATAACTACATACATACCATCAGGGGCAGCAGGTAGGGCTCTAGTCAAAGTAGTGCACTCAATAGCTGGTGAATAACTACATACATACCATCAGGGGCAGCAGGTAGGGCTCTAGTCAAAGTAGTGCACACTATAGCTGGTGAATAACTCCATACATACCATCAGGGGCAGCAGGTAGGGCTCTAGTCAAAGTAGTGCACTCTATAGCTGGTGAATAACTACATACAAACCATCAGGGGCAGCAGGTAGGGCTCTAGTCAAAGTAGTGCGCTCTATAGGGAATATGGTGTCATTTGGGATGCAGATATAACAACACATCATCATCACAGCCTTGAGTGGATGGTGTGTAAATAACATAATAGTTTGGTAATATGGAGAGTGTCAGTGGTATCGGCAGGTAGCCTAGTGTTTAAGAGAGTTGGGCCAGTAACTGAAACATTACTGGTTCAAATCCCAGAGCTGGCAAGGTGGAAAAATCTGCCAATTTGAGCAAGGCAGTTACTACCAGCTTGAATGATAACTCCTATCCCCAAGCTGTGAGGCTGAACAGCAAGTCACACATACCTTTTATATCATCATTATATGATAGTGTCTGTATTCACCAAGTGTCTCAGAGTAAGATCTAGGATTAGTTTTCCCTTTTAGATCCTCATTATATGGACCAGGAGGACCTGATCCTAGATCAGCACTCCAAGTCTGAGACCCTTGAGTACATGACTTGTGGCTAAAAACAAAAAAACATATTTCAAGATATCAAGAGTACTTACAGACTGAAGGGGAGAAGTCTTGTACAGTGAGTCAACTGACTGGTAGTGAGTGGGAACTGTTAGTAAGTGTCAGTTCAGTGATTGACTAATATGTAAAGTAGTCAGGACACAAGTAGCTGATGCAGAACTGTCCTTTCCTTCCTCTTTAAGTCATTAACATGCATGACGACCAGACCAGAACATCAGAATAGTGTTTACTATAGCCTACGATGTGGAATGTTTATAATATATTAGAATGTGTTTACTATAGCTTACTATTTGGAATGTTTATAATATATTAGAATGTGTTTACTATAGCTTACTATTTGGAATGTTTATAATATCTTACAATGTTTTTACTATAACCTACTATTTGGAATGTTTATAATATCTTAGAATGTGTTTACTATAACCTACTATTTGGAATGTTTATAATATCTTAGAATGTGTTTACTATAGCCTACTATTTGGAATGTTTATAATATCTTAGAATGTGTTTACTATAGCCTACTATTTAGAATGTTTATAATATATTAGAATGTGTTTACTATAACCTACTCTTTGGAATGTTTATAATATATTAGAATGTGTTTACTATAGCCTACTATTTGGAATGTTTATAATATCTTAGAATGTGTTTACTATAACCTACTATTTAGAATGTTTATAATATATTAGAATGTGTTTACTATAGCCTACTATTTAGAATGTTTATAATATCTTAGAATGTGTTGCCTTGCCCCTCTCAGTTCTACATGGAACAGGTCAAAGTTCTATATATATATTTATTATTATTTATCTAAGCCTTATTTTACCAGGTAAGTTGACTGAGAACACATTCTCATTTACAGCAACAACCTGTGGAATATTTAAAAGGGGGATGATTGAGCCAATTCAAATCTGGGGATGATTAGGTGGCACAAGGGCCAGATTGTGAATTTTAGCAGTGGACACCAGGGTTAACACCCCTACTCTTACAATAAGTGCCATGGGATCTTTAGTGACCACAGAGAGTCAGGACACCCGTTTAACATCCCATCCAAAAGACAGCACCCTATACAGGGCAATGTCCCCAATCACTACCATGGGGTATTGGGATGTATATATTTTTAAACCAAAGGAAAGAGTGCCTCCTTCTGGCTCTCCAACACCACTTCCAGTAGCTTCTGGTCTCCCATCCAGGGACTGACCAGGTGAACACTGCTTAGCTTCAGAAGCAAGCTAGCAGTGGGATGCAGGGTGGTATGCTGCTAACAGTTGGCCAGTTCCATGGACTTGTAAGTAAGCATTTCATGGTAAGGTCTACACCTTCCATTAGATTTTCCTTCTATTCTACAAACACATTCAATTTACACTCCTCAGCTGCATCACTGTGCTACTGAAGGTTCTAGTGTTCTAGACTAGAGCTCCACCTACTGGCATCTCAACATTACTGCACCATCCTAATAATAATGTCCTCAATAATATTGGACTAATAAAACACAACAAACTGACAATACATCAGATGGAATGGTGAAACACAACACTGGCTACTACTTGACAAAGTCACATTAATCGCACAAACACTGATGTCTGTAGTAGTACAACATGCGGCATTGTCAGCTAACTGCTCAGACACGCTCCAGCTAGCTGTTTATACATGTACAAAACTACAAGGGTCTGAAAGACCTCTGGATGAGACCTCTACTAATCCCTAGGTACTGACTCAGGAATGTGTGAAGGACCACAGGGACGTCAGAGCAAAGGGTTGTTATTGTGACCACAACAAGGCCCTCCGGTTCACTTTGGGTTCTTATACAACAGGATTTCTAGGAGGAAAGAGATACATGGAAATATAATTAAACCTTCTCTCCAGCTGCTTCTTACCCATTGTTCTTTTTGTCCCTTCCTGCCTCCTGTCCAGGATGAGAACATCATGCAGTCCATGCATCTGTTCAACAACGTCATTTAGTGACACTTCCTCTGGGTGTGGCCTATCAGAAGGGACACCCATATTTACCCCCACTGCCCCCGCCCCATGTTCTATCCCATAATCAGACTCAATGGGGCTGTCAGGGGGATAAACGATACCTCTTCATTGGATATCCACTCTCCCATCAACCCCTAACCCCTCTCTTCCTACCTGGGAAAGTTTGACACTAGTTAGGGGGTCAAGAAACATATGACATCACATTCTCACTAAACAATGATGTATTCTATTCTCTAACTACTAGTTGGACAAAATGGTGGATATTCATCTAAGGACAAAGGCTTGAAATCAAGAAATAATCTGAACTTGTTAACTGTGAGATGTAATATTATCAATCATGGAACATTCCGGTATGTTCCATCTTTCTGTGTTCCGGAGTGGAACGCCCTCGCTGGTGGAACTACCTTCAACACTCCAAACATCCATGATGTCATATTGTGTCTGCATGATGTGTTTTAAAATGGCAATAAATAATATTTCATGTAACAGGACATTGCTCCTTCTGAAAGTGTCTGTGTTTATTTTGTACTGATGATGATGATGATGATATTGAAGGTGAATAAACCACTATTGCTATACAACCCAATGTAAATGTATTATTTGTAGTTACTATATGTACTGTAAAGTACAAGAGGTGAGATGTTGAAAGATTTCCATTTCCTCTCCACTGAAGATACTGTTATAACAAGGTGAAAACAATGACAATGAAGTTTATTGTTAAAAGTATATTTAAAAAAATGTCATAACACAGTTTACAAAAAAAGATTTGATAAAAGCATTAAGAAACGTTGCATCAAGCAGAACTCTTTCCTGGACGTTGAGGCAAAAGTCTCCCAAAGTTTGATGATTGTTTCAGAAACATAACATAAAAAAATACATAATTATATAAAATGCATTCGGAAAGTATTCAGACCCCCTGACTTTTTTCAAATGTTGTTACATTACAGCCCTCTTCTAAAATAGATTAAATAAAAATGTATTCTCAATCTACCACACTATACACATAATGACAAAACAAATAAAGGGTTTTTAAAAAGGTTTGCTAATTAAAACAGAAATATCTTTAGATAAGTATTCAGAGAATTTTCTTTGAGACCCGGAATTGAACTCAGCTGCATCTTGTTTCTATAAATCATCCTTGAGATGTTTCTACAACTTGATTGGAGTCCACCTGTGGTAAATTCAACTGACTGGACATGATTTGGTAAAGCACACACCTATCTATATACGGTCCCACAGTTGACAGTGCACGTCAGAGCAAAAATCATGAGGTCGAAGAAATTGTCTCTAGAACTCAGAGACAGGATTGTACTGAGGCACAGATCTGGGGAAGGGTACCAAAACATTTCTGCAGTTTTGAAGGTCCAAGAACACAGTGGCCTCCATCATTCTTAAATAGAAGATGTTTGGAACCACCAAGTTTCTTCCTAGAGCTGGCCGCCTGGCAAAACTGATCAATCGGGGGAGAAGGTTCATGGTCAGCGAGGTGACCAAGAACCCGATGGTGACTCTGACAGAGCTCCAGAGTTCCTCTGTGGAGATGGGAGATCTCTTCCAGAAGGACAGCCAACTTTGCAGCACTCCACCAATCAGGCCTTTATGGTAGAGTGGCCAGACGGAAGCCACTCCTCAGTAAATGGCACATGAAAGCTTGCTTGGAGTTTGCCGAAAGGCACCTAAAGACTCTCAGACCATGAGAAACAAGATTATATGGTCTGATGAAATCAAGATTAAACTCTTTGGCCTGAATGCCAAGCGTCATGTCTGAAGGAAACCTGACACCATCCCTACGGTGAAGCACGGTGGTGGCAGCATCATGCTGTGGGGATGTTTTTCAGCGGCAGGGACTGCGAGACTAGTCAGGATAGAGGGAAATATGAACAGAGAAAAGTACAGAGAGATCCATGATGAAAACCAGCTCCAGAGGGCTCAGGACCTCAGACTGGGGGGAAGGTTCAACCTTCCTATAGGACAAGGACCCTAAGCACACAGCCAAGACAATGCAGGAGTGGCTTTCGGGAGAAATCTCTGAATGTCCTTGAGTGGCCCAGCCAGAGCCCAGACCTGAAAATATCTGTGCACCGACACTCCCCATCCAACATAACCAAGCTTGAGAGGATCTGCAGATAAGAATGGGAGAAACTCCCTAAATACAGGTGTGCCAAGCTTGTAGCATCATACCCAAGAAGACTCAAGGCTGTAATCGCTGCCAAAGGTGCTTCGACAAAGTACTGATTAACCTCTCTAGAGGGGGTGGGACGCTAGCATCCCACTCGGCCAACATCCGGTGAAATTGCAGAGCGCCAAATTCAAAAACAGAAATACTCATTATAAAAATTCCTGAAACATACAAGTGTTATACATTGGTTTAAAGATAAACTTCTTGTTAATCCAACCACGGTGTCAGATTTCAAAAAGACTGTACGGCGAAAGTAAACCATGCGATGATCTGAGAACAGCGCCCAGCAGACAAATCATTACAAACAGTAACCAGCCAAGTAGACGAGTAACACAAGTCAGAAATAGCGATAAAATTAATCACTTACCTTTGATGATCTTCATATGGTTACACTCACAAACCTCCCAGTTACCCAATAAATGTTCGTTTTGTTCGATAATATCCCTCTTTATGTCCAAAAACCTCAGTTTTGCTGTTGCGTTTTGTTCAGTATTCCATTGGAACAAAGCGCGGTCACAAAAGACAGACGAAAAATCTAAAAAGTACCATAAAGGTTCGTAGAAACATGTCAAACGATGTTTATAATCAATCCTCAAGTTGTTTTTGTCATAAATAATCGATAATATTTCAACCGGACAAAAGCTTCATCAGTAGAAAAGGAGAAACAAGAAAGGCACGCTCCCGGTCACGCGCTGGCTTCATGTCTGGAAATTTCCAATGTCCACTCATTGAAAGTACTGTTTCTCCCTCATTTTTCAGAGTAAAAGCCTGAAACAATGCCTAAAGACTGTCACATGTTGTAAGGCATAGAGATTGTGAACTGCATCATAAGTCTTTGTATGGTGGATAGGCTTTCAATGGAAAAACAGACATTTCAAAATAAAGGCACTTCTTGGATGGATTTTCCTCAGGTTTTCGCCTGCCATATCAGTTCTGTTATACTCACAGACATTATTTTAACAGTTTTGGAAACTTTAGAGTGTTTTCTAATTATATGCATATCCTAGCTTCTGGACCTGAGTAGCAGGCAGTTTACTTTGTGCACGCTTTTCATCCAAAATTCCGAATGCTGCAACCTACCCTAGTGAGGTTAAAGGGTCTGAATACTTATGTAAATGTTATATTGCAGTTTTTTGTATTTATACATTTGCAAAATTTTCCCTGCTGGGACTTCCCATACGAAAAATGTATTGAAACACGACTGTAATGACTGTGAATTTGGATAAAAGTGTCTACTAGATGGCATATATTACTATATACTATTATAAACTGAGTAGTTTGGTTCATGGATGTTGATTGGCTGAAACAGAATTTCAGAAGTCTATACTGTATATCAGACAATATACCACGGGTATGACGTAAAAATACTTGTTTACTGTTCTATTTATGTTGTTAACCAGTTTAAAATAAGCCGTGGTACAGTATGTTGGTCATATATTATTTCTATCTCTACTTTGCACTTTCTTCCACTGCAAACCAACCATTCCAGTGTTTTTTTACTTGCTATATTGTATTTACTTCGCCACCATGGCCTTTTTTATATTTTTATTTATTTATATATATATTTTGTTTGCCTTCACCTCCCTTATCTCACCTCACTTGCTCACATTGTATATAGACTTATTTTTCACTGTATTATTGACTGTATGTTTTTTTTACTCCATGTGTAACCATGTGTTGTTGTATGTGTCGAACTGCTTTGCTTTATCTTGGCCAGGTCGCAATTGTAAATGAGAACGTGTTCTCAATTTGCCTACCTGGTTAAATAAAGGTGAAATAAAATATACCACAAACCCCTGAAGTGCCTTGTTGCCATTATAAACTTAAGCAATAAGGCCCGAGGAGGTGTGGTATATGGCCAACATACTACGGCTAAGGGCTGTTCTTATGCACAACGCGGAGTGCTTGGATGCAGCCCTTACCCGTGATATATTGGCCACATACCACAAACCACAAACCCCGAGGTGCCTTATTTTAAACTGGTTACCAATGTACTTAGACCAGTAAATAAATGTAAGTAAATACAAATGTTAATACCCATGGTATACGGTCTGGTATACCACGCCTGTCAGCTAATCAGCATTCACGGCTCAAACCACCCGGTTTATAATGGTCAATATTCCACACCTCCACAGGCATTATATCACTTCGTTTAAATATACAGGTCCAGATATACAAGGTTTTTGTCAAACGTGTTCTGTTCAGGTCTTCTTTCTGGGTTTGTTCTTTTCAGGTCTTCTTCTTTCTGGGTTTGTTGTGTTCAGGTCTTCTTTCTGGGTTTGTTGCGTTCAGGTCTTCTTGGTTCAGGGTTTGTTGACTGTACTGTAGAGAACAGAGGAGTCCTCCTCAGCTGCTTGTGCTGCTGAAGAGAGAGAAACAGAAATGAAACAAAGACATCGTCCCAAATGGTGGCACCCTATAGGGCTCTGTCTAAAGTAGTGCACTAAATAGGGAATAGGGTGCCATTTGGAACAGAAGAACAGTTCATCAAAACCATCATCACATCACTCCCTCATTATAGACATAGTCATAGTAATTGACTTGAGATGTCAATTTTTGGGTTCATAGTTCGGGTTCATAGTGGTCACCTACATGCTGACCAGACCGGACAGGTCGGTGCGCGAGCGTCGCAAAATACATTTTGAAATCCATGTTATTCAATTATTGCACTCACACTGCTCGCGCGCGCCAACGAGCGTCTGTCATGCCAAGGGCTAAAATAGAACTCCTTTCTATTTCTGACGCAGATCGCACTGAAAGTCCTGCCTCTCCCATCTCCTCATTGGTTTATAGAAGCAGGTACCCACGTGCCATCTCCTCATTGGTTATACCCACGTGCCATCTCCTCATTGGTTATACCCACGTGGGTGATTGAAAGACGAACTGTTTTGCCGGTCGTCGTGGCAATACTATGAAAGTTTAGATGCAGATCACCATATAAGTTCAAAGATGAAAAAGCCTGGAAGGAGGAGAGATGACTAGAAATGATTCGTTTGGCCGTTTTATGTGTGGATTAATTGTTGGAGTAGAGGACCTTGTGCATTTCAGATAAAATAACAACTCAATATTTATATCCCATGACAAATTAGCTAGCAACAGCAAGCTAGCTAAATAGGACAAATTAGATAGCAAGTGCAAGCTAACTAGCTAAATTTCCATACATGTTTAATGCTTTTCGACCTGTCCCCAAATTAATGTCATTGGTTCAGAGTTTGTTTTGATATTTTAACCTGCGTGTCGTGGTCGTGTTTGGTGTAGGTGTAACGGATGTGAAATGGCTAGCTAGTTAGCGGGTACGCGCTAGTAGCGTTTCAATCAGTTACGTCACTTGCTCTGAAACTCAGTTGCTGATGTGTGCAGAGGTTCCCTGGTTTGCGCCCGTGTCGGGGCGAGGGGACGGTTTAAAGTTATACTGTTACATAGGGGGACAAAATAAATGTATGCACGATAGCGCACGATGGCGCACGCACGCAGCAGGTTTGGGTTCCGTGTAAGGGTCAACTGTTTTGCTTATTGATGACATCTCCTACAATAAACTGCAGCATATGAATGACCTTAATGCAGAATACGCTCACCTGTTGGCAGCACTGGGAGGTTGAATTTCAGAGCAGCGTACTGGACATCCTCATCCTCTTTCTGGGGCTGAGGCACTTGGACGGTGGAGTACAGAGGCACTTCCTGGTTTTTGGAGTGAGAGAAGTGGACGCTGGCGTAGTGAACATCATCCTGGTCGTCTGTGGCTGCTGTCTGTAATGCAGTAGGGGTCATGGCCATGCCTGAGATGTTGTCATACACTGGACTAGAGTCTCCCTGATGGAGAGAGAGGACAGACAACACGAGGAGTGGAAATGTTCCACAAAGCAATACACATTAATCACAGTCATCTTCTGATTCCAACAGACTCACCTGTCCATCGTGTGCTTTGTCTTTTGGGTCAGAGGTGGATTTGGAGGCTTTCTTCCTGTTTTGTAAACAAATGAACAAATTAATTAATTAATGAATCTTCTAAAGTGAAATAATAAACAAAAAAACTCACCTGAACCACATGAGTCCAGAGAGACAGAGGATGAGAACCAGAACAACCACCATGATTCCTACAGCTGCAGTCACAACTGATGTCTGTTTCCCTAAAATAAAATATGGATGATATGAGTACACAGCATGTTCTAATGTACTGAATATTATTATAATAATAAAATAGAATATCAATGTAATACAGAGTCACTGAACTGCCCTCCACTATTTCACCAGAGGGACTGACTGACACTGAGGTGTTCCTTGGGCCATCTGGTGGACAATATGTAACACATTGCTAATACATAGAGCTGTACATGAGGAGCATCATGGAACTTGGACTTATGATTGAAATAAGTTAAATATGACTTTAAATATGTGTGATTCTCTGAACAAAAGAAGAGAAGGTTAGGTGTATTTACACTGAATGTCCACAGACACAGAAGAAGAGTTGAGACTCCCATATATGCTCTCAGCCTCACAGTAGTATTCTCCACTGTCCTCAGAGTTAATGTTGGTGATGAGGAAGGTGTTTTCAGATCCTTTCAGTGAAGCTCCATTCTTCTTGTACCAGGTGTATTTATCCACAGGTGGGTTGGCATCACTGCTGCAGGTCAGAGTCACTGAACTGCCCTCCACTATTTCACCAGAGGGACTGACTGACACTGAGGTGTTCTTTGGAGAATCTAGTAAAGCAGAATGTGACAGAGGGTCAGGGCTGTAGTACACTACCTCAAATGACATCATGTCAAAAATAAATTATATCTAAAGTCAGAGAACTATCTAAAACTATCACTGACACAAAACATGAACAAGAATACATTTGGAGATACTTTAGGACTTGAGTGTCTACTAAACTATTCTTCAAGTGTCTGAGGTACTGAACATTCTAACTATAGACATGCATACATCTATGACATTGTGTGTAATTTCTATGTAATGATGAATATTGAAAGATAAAGCAGTAATACTCTTCTTATTGATATTAAATGATTGATGCTTTCTAAGTAGAATAGTAGATGAATTCATACTCACACACTGCAGGAGAGTGGAGGTCCTCATGGTGTTCTACAGCACAGGAGTAACTGTCCGCATAATGACCCAACACTACTAGGGTATTACTAGAGTATTGTTGGGTAGCAGGCTCATCGAGACGTTGTCCGTTCTTGTACCAAATGTAGGTGGGGTTGGGGTTGTCAGTCAGAGTACAGGTGGTGCTACAGGTCAGTGTCTTCTGTCCCTCTGCAGCAGGAGTCACCTTCACCTGCAGACCTGAAACAATATGTATAAAACCACATACACCTCTGTGTTAACAGGATAGTTAATATATGTGCTCCTGTAATTCAATATGATTTACAGTTGTATCATACAGTGTAGTATTACCTATGACAGACAGAGTTGTTCCTGGGAAACTATGACCCCATTCAAAGTAATTTGTTTTAAAAGTGAAGCGATACTCAGCTGAGTCCTCCTCTCTCAGATCTGTGATTCTCAGGGTGAAGGGACCTTCGTATGTTCCAGTGTACTCCACACGACCTGCATACCCTGGGTCTGTGGTTAGGTCTTCAGGGGTCGACTTATCACTTCTAAACCAGAATGACGATGTGGTGTAATAATAACCAACATAAATACAGGATATGTCCACTGTTGACCCCTTCAAGACACAGATTCTCCTCTTGGTGTAAGTCACTCTGCTGCAGCTCTGACCCTGAACACCTGAAACACAGTGACATAACAAGAGGTCAACTGGATTATATTCTCAGTTCTTTCTAGAAATGCTAAAAGTTCTCAAAGGACAAAAAGAAACCAACACACACAGAGGTTATACCGTTTTATGTATTAAAATTACACTCACACACTGCAGGAGAGTGGAGATCCTCATGGCCTTTTACAGCACAGGAGTAACTGTCTACATAGTTACTGGAGACTGAGTCTTTGTACTGGGGGGAGGTGCTCTCATCTAGATGTTGTCCGTTCTTGTACCAGATGTAGGTGGGGTTGTCAGTCAGAGTACAGGTGGTGCTACAGGTCAGTGTCTTATCCTGATGTCCACCAGTCACCTTCACCTGAAGACCTGGAGAATAAACAATATCACTGTAAATCCCTTTATCACTGACTTATCACTCTAATACTAAGATGGAAGAAATCCTATATTATACAGACTATAATACATACACACCACAACAATTGTCAGAACTAATTGGAATTGAACAGAAAAACACTTTTTTACTGTACCTGTGACAGACAAAGTCATTCCAAGTTTGCCAGTATATGTCCCTCCTTCCTGATCTGTTAGTAATCTGAACCAGTAAGTTGCTGAGTCACTCTCTCTCAGGTCTGTGATTCTCAGGGTACAGTCTTTCTTCTTATTCCCATGATACTCCAGACGACCTGCATGCTCTGGGTCCTGACCTATATCTTCAGTCTCCATTTTAGTGAACCAGAAGGTTGATGTGAATTTATGACCTCTGGGATAGCTGAAAGAGCAGGTCAGCTTCACTGTTGACCCCTTCAAGGCACAGATACTCTGAGTGGTGTATGTCACACTCCAGCCATCCTGACCCAGTACAACTGAAATACAGTCACACAACACAACATTTATTAAATGAAAATTAAGCAAAAATGGCTCTCACTAACAGTATTGCTGGTCCACATTTTCTTGCCATAGTTGCTGAGTTGAGTGTGAATGGAAACCACAGATACACATCTCTCAATGAGGAGTGAAAGACAACTATATAAAGTGAAATAGATACGACAAACATAACAGAATAACATTATGACTCTTAACCTTTTAGACATGTTTGTAAATTGAAAAACAGGGCAAATAAAACAGTTATGAAAGGGACCATACCTGCCACAGACCAGAGAAAGACCACCAACACACTTCCTGCTGTTCTCAAGGCCATTGTTGCATCTCCCACCCTGCAGTCTTAGAAACATAAACAACAACTCACTCTATAGCTGGTGAATAACTACATACATCATCATTATAAACAACAACAACAACAATCACTTATTGAACAGATCTGTAGAACTGTAAACACATATTTCTACATTGATTGTTGTGAAGCTGTTTAATTCTCAGAACCCCAAATATAGGAGGATAAATGTTCAATCCTCTACGGTCCGTCAAGCTGTACAGCAGCCTGAAGACTGAACACCAGGTTAAATGATAGCTCCTATCCCCAAACTGTGAGAATAAACAGCCAGTGACACACACACACACACACACACACACACACACACACACACACACACACACACACACACACACACACACACACACACACACACACACACACACACACACACACACACACACACACACACACACACACGCACCATCTGTAGTGAATGCCCATAAGGCCCATGGAGTCTGTATCAAAGTCTAGAGAGCTGGTTGTTATGGATGTAGAAAAGTTAAAACACATCCGACACAGTATAGATGTCAACCCTACTCCCTATCAGTCTGGTCCTAAAGGGCCGTCAGATAAATCCACTGTTTCATTCACACACACACACACTCAACCACGCCGGGGGAGACACTTTATGAATACTGGCCATGATGTGACAACCAAAACACAGCTCAAAACATAACAAGAACTAAAGGATACATTACCCTCAAGAATATGACTTATGACTAAATACAAATAACCAAAAACTATATTTCAAGATATTGTCAAGAGTACTTACAGAGTGAAGTGAAGGGGAGATGTCTTGTACAGTGAGTCAACTGACTGGTAGTGAGTGAAAACAAGAAGTAAGTGTTGAATCATTATAAAAGCAGTCAGAACACAAGTAGCTGATGCAGAACTGTCCTTCCTGTTTAGACATTAACATCCACGACAACCAGACCAACACGCCAGAAAAGGGCTGTTACTGTATTTGAACAGAAATTGTGTGAGACAAGTCTGGGCATATATTTATTTTATAAACAAAATGTGTCAATTTCCAATGTGTTCTTTTACACTACATACAGAACCATGTAAACAATGTGTTGACTAAACTATTTATAACGTTAACATTTTAATGACCTACCTTACCCTTCTGAGTTCTGTATATACAGGTCAAAGTTCCATGATGTCATTCAATTAGAACCCATTCCATTTATACACCCATGTCCATCACTCATCATCAGCTGCATCAAAGTGGTACTGAAGGTTCAGTGTTCTAGACTAGAGTTCTCCCTACTGGCATCTCAACATTACTGCAGGGTTCTAGACTAGAGCTCTCCCTACTGGCATCTCAACATTACTGCAGTGTTCTAGACTAGAGCTCTCCCTACTGGCATCTCAACATTACTGCAGTGTTCTAGACTAGAGTTCTCCCTACTGGCATCTCAACATTACTGCAGTGTTCTAGACTAGAGTTCTCCCTACTGGCATCTCAACATTACTGCAGTGTTCTAGACTAGAGCTCTCCCTACTGGCATCTCAAAATTACTGCAGTGTTCTAGACTAGAGCTCTCCCTACTGGCATCTCAACATTACTGCAGTGTTCTAGACTAGAGGTCTCCCTACTGGCATCTCAACATTACTGCAGTGTTCTAGACTAGAGCTCTCCCTACTGGCATCTCAACATTACTGCAGTGTTCTAGACTAGAGGTCTCCCTACTGGCATCTCAACATTACTGCAGTGTTCTTGACTAGAGCTCTCCCTACTGACATCTCAACATTACTGCAGTGTTCTAGACTAGAGGTCTCCCTACTGGCATCTCAACATTACTGCAGTGTTCTAGACTAGAGCTCTCCCTACTGGCATCTCAACATTACTGCAGTGTTCTAGACTAGAGCTCCCCCTACTGGCATCTCAACATTACTGCAGTGTTCTAGACTAGAGGTCTACCTACTGGCATCTCAACATTACTGCAGTGTTCTAGACTAGAGGTCTACCTACTGGCATCTCAACATTACTGCAGTGTTCTAGACTAGAGGTCTACCTACTGGCATCTCAACATTACTGCAGTGTTCTAGACTAGAGATCCCCCTACTGGCATCTCAACATTACTGCAGTGTTCTAGATAGAGCTCTACCTACTGGCATCTCAACATTACTGCAGTGTTCTAGACTAGAGATCCCCCTACTGGCATCTCAACATTACTGCAGTGTTCTAGATAGAGCTCCACCTACTGGCATTTCAACATTACTGCAGCCTCCAGTCCTGATGTCCTCATTCATTTGGGAAGTAATAGGAATAAAATGAATGATGTTCCCGTCATTCCAGCCATTATAATGAACCCGTCCTCCTGTATACCAGCCTCCTCTGTTGTACAGTACTGGTAGAGGCTGTATCTAGAAAAGGCATCAATGAACATCACCATAGCCTGCTGTACTGACTGTGTGGTCTATTGTAGTCTGCTGTCCATAAATAATGCCATCTAGTTATCAAAAGCAATGTACAGTCTTTGTGCATATATTTTACCTATGGGTGGTCTCGGGAACCAAACCCATAACACTGCAGGTGCCATGTTCTACTAACTGAGCTACAGAGGACAATATTCTGTATAGTCTAATGTTTCTCACTGTGTCTCATGTTAATACTACTCCTAAACACAACCCACCATCACTGTGTCTCATGTTAATACTACTCCTAAACACAACCCACCATCACTGTGTCTCATGTTAATACTACTCCTAAACACAACCCACCATCACTGCGTCTCTTGTTAAAACTACTCCTAAACACAACACACCATCACTGTGTCTCTTGTTAAAACTACTCCTAAACACAACCCACCATCACTGTGTCTCATGTTAATACTACTCCTAAACACAACCCACAATCACTGTGTCTCATGTTAATACTACTCCTAAACACAACCCACATCACTGTGTCTCATGTTAATACTACTCCTAAACACAACCCACCATCACTGTGTCTCATGTTAATACTACTCCTAAACACAACCCACCATCACTGTGTCTCATGTTAATACTACTCCTAAACACAACCCACCATCACTGTGTCTCATGTTAATGCTACTCTTAAACACAACCCACCATCACTGTGTCTCATGTTAATACTACTCCTAAACACAAGCCATCATCACTGTCTCTCATGTTAATACTACTCCTAAACACAACCCACCATCACAGTGTGTCATGTTAATACTACTCCTAAACACAACCCACCATCACTGTGTCTCATGTTAATACTACTCCTAAACACAACCTATCATCACTGTGTCTCATGTTAATACTACTCCTAAACACAACCCACCATCACTGTGACTCTTGTTAAAACTACTCCTAACCACAACCCACCATCACTGTGTCTCATGTTAATACTACTCCTAAAGACAACCCACCATCACTGTGACTCTTGTTAAAACTACTCCTAACCACAACCCACCATCACTGTGTCTCATGTTAATACTACTCCTAAACACAACCCACCATCACTGTCTCATGTTAATACTACTCCTAAACACAACCCACCATCACTGTCTCATGTTAATACTACTCCTAAACACAACCTACCATCACTGTCTCATGTTAATACTACTCCTAAACACAACCCACCATCACTGTGTCTCTTGTTAAAACTACTCCTAAACCTCTTATGAAACATCAACTCAATCACTCTTACTGTCACTCTTACTTTAGGTCATTTTCAAAAAAGTTCCCACTATAATGTATTCTTCTCTGACCGACACGTGTTTGTGAGAGTCTTACCTTATTAGGCTCACATTTAGCAGGCAAAAATGTTACTGTATAAGCAACATGTACAGTATATATCTCACAATCAAATGTTCAAAAAAAGTATCCACTATAATCTACCCCTATCAGAACCCTCACAATAACATGCAAACCTCTCCACTATAATCTACCCCTATCAGAACCCTCACAATAACATGCAAACCTCTCCACTATAATCTACTACTCTCAGAACCCTCACAATAACATGCAAACCTCTCCACTATAATCTACTACTGTCAGAACCCTCACAATAACATGCAAACCTCTCCACTATAATCTACTACTGTCAGAACCCTCACAATAACATGCAAACCTCTCCACTATAATCTACTACTGTCAGAACCCTCACAATAACATGCAACCCTCTCCACTATAATCTACTACTCTCAGAACCCTCACAATAACATGCAAACCTCTCCACTATAATCTACTACTCTCAGAACCCTCACAATAACATGCAACCCTCTCCACTATAATCTACTACTGTCAGAACCCTCACAATAACATGCAACCCTCTCCACTATAATCTACTACTCTCAGAACCCTCACAATAACATGCAAACCTCTCCACTATAATCTACTACTGTCAGAACCCTCACAATAACATGCAAACCTCTCCACTATAATCTACTACTGTCAGAACCCTCACAATAACATGCAAACCTCTCCACTATAATCTACTACTGTCAGAACCCTCACAATAACATGCAACCCTCTCCACTATAATCTACTACTCTCAGAACCCTCACAATAACATGCAACCCTCTCCACTATAATCTACTACTCTCAGAACCCTCACAATAACATGCAAACCTCTCCACTATAATCTACTACTGTCAGAACCCTCACAATAACATGCAAACCTCTCCACTGTAATCTATTACTCTCAGAACCCTCACAATAACATGCAAACCTCTCCACTATAATCTACTACTCTCAGAACCCTCACAATAACATGCAACCCTCTCCACTATAATCTACTACTGTCAGAACCCTCACAATAACATGCAACCCTCTCCACTATAATCTACTACTCTCAGAACCCTCACAATAACATGCAACCCTCTCCACTATAATCTACTACTCTCAGAACCCTCACAATAACATGCAAACCTCTCCACTATAATCTACTACTCTCAGAACCCTCACAATAACATGCAACCCTCTCCACTATAATCTACTACTCTCAGAACCCTCACAATAACATGCAACCCTCTCCACTATAATCTACTACTCTCAGAACCCTCACAATAACATGCAAACCTCTCCACTATAATCTACTACTCTCAGAACCCTCACAATAACATGCAAACCTCTCCACTATAATCTACTACTCTCAGAACCCTCACAATAACATGCAAAAGTCTGATACATGAAACCACACAGTATATCTCCCAATCAGATTCATATGCAAAAATACATCTACAGAGTAACCTGTACATAACAGCAAAACAAAACAACATAATTTCCAATAGCATCGCCATGCCCATAACAGAGGGATATGGTTCATGGCTATAGACAAATAATAAAATATACAGATTTTAAGATATTGTCAAGCATACTTACAGAGTGAAGGGGAGAGAGGTCTTGTAATGAACTATCTGTCAGTCTGAGGAAACAGACACTGACTGTGAGGTATGAGGTCTGTGGTTGACACAACTTTGAAGTAGTGAAAGACCATAGAGTTGGATAAAAGGCACACTAGCTACAAAGGCTGTTTAAGCATGGGCATAACATTGTATGCAACTTTTCAGTTTGTTTATCGACTGTCATTAAATCCTGGAGGTTGAAGAAGAAGAAATTGACAACTTTAAAATACAGAGAGCCCTCAATTGCACTGCCGATATTGTCACAGAACCCATCATGAAAAGATGCAAAGCTGTGCCCTCTATCCAACTCTATGTCAGGTACCAAGATGCTAATTCAGAGATGGCTTCCTTCCTCATTCACACAGGCTGTGTTCAAGAGCATCAAAACTGTGACTTGTGACGGGTAAATTCTGACTGACTGATCTACAAATCACCTTGCATGATAAATAACTACCTCAGATTATTTGTAGATCAGTCAGTCTTGACTCGCCTTTAAAGTCGGCTGCAATGTCGAACGCGGCCACATTTACATGCTTGACACCCAATGATGTCATACAATATTATAATAACTGTGGCATACGTTTAAAATCTTTTTCTTATTTTTAAGAATGACAGGCTAACCTGCAACATTTAAAAGAAAAACATTTTGTATGAATTGTCTTAAACTTTGAGCTTATTTACAACATGATGCATAAATTACACTGAATCATACTTTATCTAAATTAGGTATTAATTCACAATTGTATGTAAAAAAAAGTGTGATTATGGTGTAACTTCTCCTTCTCATTATTGCCATTGCTCAATAATGTCTGATAGCAATACAAAGTACATCATTTCAACACATCAAGATAAACTTGGTCCGAGACTTTACACATTAAAAAGCTGTTGTCAATGTTATCAATACCAGTCACTGAGAAAAGTACATTATGTAATAAAAAAATATCTAAATGGCCAAACCCCACAGGAAAAGAGCAGAAGCACAGTCTATCTTATTTATCATCAATATACTTAATTATCACTACAAGGAAAGAGAATTCAACTCCAAATTTACTCAAAAGTTAAAACTATGGAAAACATTCTGGATATGGTAACAATATGAAAGCATGAGAATAGAGGTGTGAAGCCTAGCTTTGGTTTGATGCTGTAAATCTTCAGTCCAAGTTCTGTTTTGGTTCTCTTCAGTCCAGGTTTGTTTTGGTTCTCTTCAGTCCAGGTTCTGTGGTGGTTTCCTTCAGTCCAGGTTCTGTTTTGGTTCTCTTCAGTCCAGGTTCTGTGGTGGTTTCCTTCAGTCCAGGTTCTGTTTTGTTTCTCTACAGTCCAGGTTCTGTGGTGGTTTTGTTCAGTCCAGGTTCTCTTCAGTTCTCATAATTGGAGGGTTGAGCATTTCTCTGCTGTTATATCAAACTCCATATTAATGCCCATGATTTGGGAATGAAATGTTCTGTGAGCAGGTGTCCACATACTTTTGGTCATGTTGTGAATATACACTGAGTGTACAAAACATTAAGGACACCTTCCTAATATTGAGTTGCACCCCCCACTTTTGCCCTCAGAACAGCCTCAATTTGTCAGGGCATGGATTTACAAGGTTCCGAAAGCATTCCACAGGGATGCTGGCCCATGTTGACTCCAATGCTTCCCACAGTTGTCAAGTTGGCTGGATGTCCTTTGGGTGGTGGACCATTCTTGATACACACAGCGCTTGATGGGTGGCTACTTTGAAGAATCTCAAATATAAAATATATTTTGACTTGTTTAACAATTTTTTGGTTACTACATGATTCCATGTGTGTTAGTCTTCACTATTATTCTACAACGTAAAACTAGTACACATAAAGAAAAACCCTGGAATGAGTAGGTGTGTCCAATCTTTTGACTGGTACTGTATATAGAGTGTAATGTGAATATTTATGTTGTATTATACAGGGCACATTTTAAAAAGTGACCTAGTTCTCAATATGTACTCCATGTTAAAATAAAGGTTAAATAAAATAAATAAACATTATTTGGGTATGAGTATGATAAAAGGTATCTCTCCATGGGATCTCCACTCTCCCCTCCCCTCCTAGGCCCTCTCTGTCCCCAAAGAGAGACACCTACCTGGGAAGGTCAGACAACAGTTAGGGGGTCAAGAGCCACGCCATGTTGGAGACCATAGCACTCATTCTATATGACATCATATTCTCACATTCTCACTGAACAATTATCTATTTTATTTGCACTAAACAATTATGTATCTTATTCTCTAACTACTAGTTGGACAAAATGGTGGACTGTTATTCTTCGAAGGACAAAAGGCTGCTGCAGCCCGATATCGGTACACTTATGACAACAGCCAGCTCAAAGTGCAGGGCGCGAAATTCAAAATATATATTTTTAAAATATTTAACTTTCACACATTAACAAGTCCAATACAGCATATGAAAGGTACACATCTTGTGAATGAAGCCAACATGTCCGATTTTTAAAATGTTTTACAGGGAAGACAAAATATGTAAATCTATTAGCTAACCACGTTAGCAAAAGACACCACTTTTCTTACTCCATCAGTTTCTTACTCCATCAGTAGCTATCACAAATTCGACCAAATAAAGAAATAAATAGCCACTAACCAAGAAAAAACTTCATCAGATGACAGTCTGATAACATATTTATTGTATGGCATATGTTTTGTTCGAAAAATTAGCATATTTCAGGTATAAATCATAGTTTACATTTCAGCTACAATCAGAAATTGTACCGAAAGCAGCCATAATATTTACAGACACCAACGTCAAATACCTAATTACTCATCATAAAACATTTCTGAAAAATACATAGTGTACAGCAATTGAAAGACAGGCATCTTGTGATTCCAGACAATATTTCCGATTTATTAAATGTTTTACAGCGAAAACACCACGTATATTTATGTTAGCTCACCACCAAATACAAAAGAGGACAGACATTTTTCACAGCACAGGTAGCATGCAGGTAGCATGCACAAAGCCAACCTAACTAACCTAGAACCAACCAAACTAACCTAGAAACAACTTCCTCAGATGACAGTCCTATAACATGTTACACAATAAATCTATGTTTTGTTCGAAAAATGTGCATATTTGAGCTATAAATCAGTTTTACATTACTGCTACCATCATAGCTACAGTCAGAAATAGCACGGGAGTAGCCAGAGTAAATACAGACACCAACGTCAACTACCTAATTACTCATTATAAAACATTTCAGAAAAATATATGGTGTATAGCACATGAAAGACAAAGATCTTGTGAATACAGCCAATATTTCCGATTTTTTAAGTGTTTTACAGCGAACACACAATATAGCGTTATATTAGCTTACTGCAATAGCTAACACACAACAGCATTGATTCCAGGTAATCGGTAGCGATGGCACAGTTCGACAGATATATGAAATAGCATCCCAAATTGGGTCCTACCTTTGTTGATCTTCCATCAGAATGTTGTACAAGGAGTCCGTTGTCCAGAACCGGCTTTGTTTGGATCCAAAACGAACTCTTTCCCTCTTGAAATAGCATGCGCACTGGCCATGCGGCGCTAACCTCTCCTTCTTGAACAAATTCTTCCAACGCATCACGTCTAAAGTCCCGAATAAATTTCAATAATATAATTAAACTATATTGAAAAAACATACGTTAGGATGATATTGTGACATGTATCAAATAAAATCGAAGCCGGAGATCATATTCACCTATAACGACGGTTTTCCAGGAGGCGATTCCAGGTCCAACTTCGCGCCTTCGAAAAAAAATCCTCACTCCAAGAGGATGTATTCAATCCCAGAACAAGATAATCAAGTCATTTCTGCTCTCACTTCCGCTTGACACCCAGGGGAAGGTGTATGACGTGTTTCTATAGTCCCAAGTGACATGCCCTTTTATAGACAAGCTCTTGAAAAAAGACCTCGCTTTTGGAAATCTCACTTCCGGATAGGAAATGGGCTGCAGAAAGAGTTCTGGTTCACTTAGAGAAATAATTCAAACGGTTTTAGAAACTAGAGAGTGTTTTCTATCCAATAGTAATAATAATATGCATATTCTACGAGCAAGAATTGAGTACGAGGCCGTTTGAAATGGCCACCTCTTTCCAGGTTACTCAATGCTGCCCCTTCAGCCATAACAGGTTAAATCAAGCAATAATCTCACTGCCTGGTCTGAACTTGTTAACTGTGAGATGTATTATTATCAATCATCGACATTCCAGAATGTTCCATCTCTCAGTGTTCTGGAATGGAATGCTCTCACTGACTGAATTACCCTCCACACTCCAAACATCCATGTTATGTCATATTGTGTCTGTGTATTTTTAAAATGACAATGAATAATATTTAATGTAACTGGTTGTGTGTCTAGGTAACGGACATTTTTTTTTATTACCTATATTTAACTAGGCAAGTCAGTTAAGAACAAACTCTTATTTACAATGACGGTCTAGGAACAGTGGGTTAACTGCCTTGTCAGGGGCAGAACGTCAGATTTTTATCTTGTCAGTTCAGGGATTCGATCTTTCAACCTCTACGGTTACTAGTCCAACGCTCTAACCACTAGGCTACCTGCCACCGATTGCTCCTTCTGAAAGTGTCTGTGTATATTTTGTACATTCATGATGATGGTGATGAAGGTGGATTAACCACTATTGCTATGCAAACCAATGTACATTTCTTATTTGTAGTTACTGGATGTACTGTACAGTAGAAGAGGTGTGATTTTGAAAGCTTTCCATTTTGTCTCCATTGAAGATAGTGTTATAACAAGGTGAAAACAATGACGATGAAGTTTATTGTTTAAAAAAGTCACTTCACACACTAGCTTACAAAAAAAAACTGTTGATAAAAGCGATAAGAAACCTTGCATCAAGCAGAACACTTTCCTGGACATAAAAACAAAAAATATACCAAACTTCTACTACGTGTATCATCTAACAGTACAATATGAAGTAATACAATATAATAGAAGCAGATAGAATTACTTTCTTCTTCTTAGCCTTCATACAGCATATAGTCTCACAAGTCTGATGATTGTTTCAGACATATAACATAACAACATATATAGCTATAAAATATAACTGGACCTTGAGGTTGCCTACTTCAGAAATACAACATTTTGGGAAAAAGATATTGTAATCAGAAATGTTTACAATTTTACTTAAAAAAAAAAAATGTTAAGGTCCTTCTTATTCATCATAGTTTAAAAGGCATAACTGACCCTAGATCAGCACTCCTACTCTAAGTGTGAATAGAGCAGTCCTGTCTGACTCAGTTTGTACAGCATGGTGCATGGGTTCTATTCCTGCTTGTCACGCCCTGACCATAGAGAGCCCTTGGTTCTCTATGATGTTGTAGGTCAGGGCATGACTAGGGGGTGTTCTAGTCTTTTAATTTCTATGTTGGTGCTCTTAGTATGGTTCCCAATTAGAGGCAGCTGATGTTCGTTGTCTCTAATTTGGGATCATACGTAATGGTTCCCTGTTTCCACCTGCTTTGTGGGATATTGTTTTGTGTGAGTGCATTCAGCACCACGTAGTTCATGTATGTTTATTGTTTTTGGTTTAAGTTTCACTGCAAATAAATATGTGGAACCCAACTCACACTGCGCCTTGGTCAGTCCATTTTAATGAGCGTGACACTGCTGGGACTACCCATACGAGAAATGTATTCGAACATGACTGTAATGACTGAGTGAATTTGGATAAAAGTGTCTGTTGGATGGAAAATATTATTATATACAATTATAAACTGGGTGGTTTGGGTCCTGGATGCTGATTGGCTGAAACAGCATTTCAGAAGTGTATACTGTATATCAGACAATATACCACGGGTATGACGCAGAAATACTTGTTTACAGTTCAATTTATGTTGGTAACCAGTTTATAATAGCAAAAGGTACCTCAGGGGTTTGCAGTATATGGTCAATATACCACGGCATATTCACTCAAGAACAGCCCTTAGCCGTGGTACAGTATATTGTCCATATACCACAAACCCCTGAAGTTTGTTATTGCTATTATTGAATGAAGCAATAAGGCCTGAGGAGGTGTGGTATATGGGCAATATACCACGGCTAAGGGCTGTTCTTATGCACAACGCAATACTGAGTACTTGGATACAGCCCTTAGCCGTGGTATATTGGCCACATGCCACAAACCCCCGATGTGCCGTATTGCTACTAGAAACTGGTGACCAACATAAGTACACCAGTAAATAGTAATTGTATGTCATACTGATATACCACACCTTTCAGCAAATCAGCATTCAGGCCTCGAACCTACTGGTTTACATTGGCCAATATTCCACACCCCCTCAGGCCTTATGTCACTTAGTTTGAATATACAGGTCCAGATATACAAGGTTTTTGTAAAACTTGTTCTGTTCATGTCTTCTTGTTTCTGAGTTTGTTGTGTTCAGGTCTTCCTGGTTCTGGTTTTGTTGTGTTCAGGTCTTCTTGGTTCTGGGTTTGTTATATTCAAGTCTTCTTGGTTCTGGGTTTGTTGACTGTACTGTAGATCTCAGAGGGATCCACCTCAGCTGCTTGTACTGCTGCTGGTCTGAGGAGAGAAACAGAAATGAAACAATTCTGAGTCCCAAATGGAACCCTATACCCTTTATAGTGCACTACGTTTGACCAGGGCCTATAGGATTCAGTCAAAAGTAGTGCACTAAATAGGGAATAGAGTGCCATTTGGAACCCATCACTCATTATAGTCATGTCATGGTAATTGTCTTGAGATGTCCATTGTTGGGTTGGTAGATTAAGGAAATGACATCACTAGTAGTCACTAGGGGTCAACTGTTTTGCATATTGATGACATCTCCTACAATAAGCAGCAGCATATGAATGACCTTATTGCAGAATATGGTCACTTGGGGGCAGCAGTGAGGCGGTTACATTTCACAGCAGCTTATTGCACATCCTCGTCCTGTTTCTGGTGTTGAGGCATGAATTACCTTAATGCAGAATATGCATTATTTATGACATCATCATTGTCTACTCCTCCAATGAGCACATGGCCCTAACTACATATGAGGACACCGAATGTCTATTTTGAAAATAATAATAATAGCCTAATACATATACTGTACACAATAAAGACAATTAATTCCGCATCAACATCTAAATGTTTCTCCCAGCGTTGTTCAAAGCTTATTTTCTTGATCTGACTAATCGCTCCTGCCTCTTTGCGAACGATTGGAATCATGAACTGTGATTTGTTCGTTATGTTTGCCTGTTTGCCTGCTAATGTTTGCCTGCTTTGAAAATTGCTTTTCAGCTTTCAGGTTAAAATATTTAAAAAACTCTGAACCAATGACATTAATTTGGGGACAGGTCGAAAAGCATTAAACATGTATGGCAATTTAGCTAGTTAGCTTGCTGTTGCTATCTAATTTGTCCTATTTAGTTCGCTTGCTGTTGCTAGCTAATTTGTCCTGGGATATAAACATTGAGTTGTTATTTTACCTGAAATGCACAAGGTCCTCTACTCCGACAATTAATCCACACATAAACGGCCAACCGAATCGTTTCTAGTCATCTCTCCTCCTTCCAGGCTTTTTCATCTTTGAACTTATATAGTGATCGCATCTCACGTTCATAGTATTACCACGACGACCGGCTAAACAGTTCGTCTTTCAATCACCCACGTGGGTATAACCAATGAGAATATGGCACGTGGGTACCTGCTTCTATAAACCAATGAGGAGATGGGAGAGGCAGGACTTTCAGCGCGATCTGCGTCAGAAATAGAAAGGAGGTCTATTTTAGCCCTTGGCATGGGAGACGCTCGTTGGCGGGCGCGGGCAGTGTGGGTGCAATAATGGAATAACATGGATTTCAACATTTATTTTGCGACGCTCACGCACACGATGTGTCCGGTCTGTTCAGCATAATAGCCAGCTAGAAGGATGAAGTAAGAAGCTAACGTTAAACGGAGCCTACCTCAGCAGGAGCAACAAATACACTACTAAGTCCTTTACAGAGAGTAGGCTACTGAGACAGACAGTGATGTGGGGCTCAGTGGAGAGGCTGAGGCAGGCTGCAATGCATGCAGGTGGAAGTAGAGGAGACCGAGAGAGAGAGGAAGCAAGCAGAGAGAGAGATTTTTACAGTGGTTCCCAAACTTGGGGTCGGGGCCGCATGTGGGGTCCCCTGAGAAAATCTGTACTAATCTAATCAAACACTTTAGGAACATAAAAAGTAAATGTTTCAATATGAACATCTCCACAGGACCTATCTTCCCCATATACTGTAGCTATATATATATAAAGATATGTTTCAATATGAACATCTCCACAGCACCTATCTTCCCTATAGTCCTACATTATAATACTATCAACAAGCAAACAACACAGTTCTAAAAATGTCACACGTTTCTGTTTCTTCTATGATTAGTGTGTCAGTGTGAATCATTCCCATATTTCCTCCCTTTCAGATGTATAACATTACAACTGTATAGCTAATAGGCTATGTATTTGTAGATGGACTGAGGTGAATTAACCCACAGTAGCCAAGGTGAAAATGGCCGGGGACATTTTTGCTTGACTTGCTGTTTTCCAAATACTATTTTTAATTGTGTAGAAATACAGTAAATGAGATTCAACTTTCCAACCCCCACCCCCCCATCCAGATTTGGTTGTAAACAAACAAACTTCTCCTTTAATGCTGTGTGTTCACAATGTTCTAGTATTGACTCTATGTTGCTGTATTGAGATTGCTCACTGGGTGGCAGAACTGGGGAGGTTGAATTTCACAGCAGCGTATTGGACATCTTGGTCCTGTTTCTGTGGTTGATGCAGCTGGACGGTGGAGTACAGAGGCACTTCCTGGTTTTTGGAGCGAGAGAAGTGGACGCTGGCGTAGTGAACATCATCCTGGTCGATGGTGGCCGCTGTCTGTGCTGCAGTAGGGGTCATGGTCATGCCTGAGATGTTGTCACACACTGGACTAGAGTCTCCCTGATGGAGAGAGAGGACAGACAACATGAGGAGTGGAAAAGTTTGACAAAGCAATACACAGTCATCACAGTCATCTTCTGATTCTAACACTCACCTGTCCAACGTCTGCTGTATCTCTTGTGACAGAGGTGGATTTGGAGGACTTCTTCCTGTTTTGCACATTAATAATGAATAAATAAATTAATGAATTAATGAAGTTAACAACAAATCAGAGTGCTACATTTAAATAATAAACAGCATAAAAATATGCATTTTAATTCACCTGAACCACATGAGTCCAGAGAGACAGGGTATGAGAACCAGAACAACCACTATGATTCCTACAGCTGCAGTTATAACTGAGGTTTGTTTCCCTAGAATATAACATAGATGATATGAGTACATGGCATTATATAATAAACTAAAAATAAACGTATATACAGGACATTAATACAATACTTGTTAAGGGATCTTATAACCCAATGTATAGTTATAAACTAAGGTGTAATAAGACAAAGTATAATGATCAAAATTAGCTTGAAACATGTAGTTTTGTATTGAAGATGTAACTTTACCTGCTACAATGATCATCAGAGCTGTAGAGTTCATAGATCCTCTTCCATTCTGGGCCTCACAGTAATATTCTCCTCTGTCCTCAGAGCTGATGTTAGTGATGCTGTAACTCTGTCCTGATGCTTTTGCTGAGGCTACGTTCTTCTTGTACCAGGTGTATTTGTCCACAGGTGGGTTGGCATCACTGCTGCAGGTCAGAGTCACTGAACTGCCCTCCACTATTTCACCAGAGGGACTGACTGACACTGAGGTGTTCCTTGGATGATCTGGTGTAAAATACATTGTATTTATTTATAGCAACATTTGTGTTTACATTTTACGGTTGAGTTTGAAATAATTTATAAATTATAATAAATTATTAATTCAGAGCAAAAGAAAATCTGAAACAGAATCACAAAAAATAATGATGACATTGTGGTAAAGCACATTCAGGGAAATGGATGTGTCAGGATCGTGTGGAGAGACGGACCAAGACGCAGCGTGATTGGAGTTCCACATCTTTATTTTTATTGAAACTTAAAATAAACCAAGAAACAAACAACGACCGTGCAGTACTGAGGTGCAACATGCACTCACTCAAAAACAATATCCCACAAAGCAGGTGGGAGAAAGGGCTTCCTAAATATGATCCTCAATTACAGGCAACGATTAGCAGCTGCCTCTAATTGGGAACCATACAAACCAGCCACATAGAAAATAAATGACTAGAACACCCCCCTAGTCACGCTCTGACCTAAACACCATAGAGAACCGAGGGCTCTCTATGGTCAGGAACTGACAGGATGTTACACACTAAAATATGTATTGATAGATATATTTATGTGGAAAACAATCTATTCTCAATTGTCAACATGATCAGCATATCAAACTGGACGTCTAAACCCCCAATGTACTTACATGTGACAGTGAGAGTCTCTTCAGCAGAGGGGAGATCCTCATGGCCTTTTACAGCACAGGAGTATCTGCCTGTATCCTCACTGCTGACTGAGAATAGGTTATAGACAGGAGAGTAGGTGTTGCTGTTTGGTAAAGGCTGTCCATTCTTATACCAACTGAAGGCTGTGATGGGGTCCAGTGTACATTTGATTCTACATGTCAGTGTGACTCTCTCCCCCTCTGACACAGATGTAGGATCCATCTTCAACACAACATCTAGAGTAAAAGGAACCAAATCATTATTCTCCTCCTATATATGTCCTCTTATGAGAAATATTATTTCTTTTTTTTTTGTTACATAACACTGCCGTGTCTGTATGACTGCCCTTAAATAAGGTAATTACTGTCATTAATTTGATATATTTAGACAGGACAGTCAAGTCTGTAAAAATGTCCACTGTTTTCCAGGAAGTCCTGGGTTCTATAGAATCAATAAAACAGATTAAAACACAACATTCTCATTAGCATACATACAAAACAACACTCACATTACATCTATCTAGATATGTGTCATAGATGTGAGATGAGTGACAGGTTACCTGTGACAGTCAGGGAGACAGGTGAGCCAGAAAACTTTCCTCCAGATGTTATGAATCTGAACCTGTACCCAGCAGAGTCACTCAGTCTCAGGTCTGTGATTCTCAGGGTAGAGTCATTCTCCATATCCCCAAGGTACTCTATATGACCCTCATACCCTGGCACTGAGCTCAGATCTTCAGCATCCATACCAGACCATTTAGTAAACCAGAAAGCTTTTTTGATCTCATGGTAACTGGGATATGTGTAAGAGCAGGATATGTTCACTGTTGACCCCTTCAAGACACAGATCCTCTGATGGGTGTAAGTCACACTCCAACACTTCTGACCTGAAAGACAAGAGAATATAACACCTTTATAAAATTCTTAATTACAATATCTACTGTATACACTTATGCTGTTACGTTCCCCAGCAAGAACACCTAAAATGTCACCCAAACAAAAGTGGGAATGAATAAAAGAGTCACTGACAAAGACAGAAATGAGACCAGTGGGCTCTGAAAGACACTCGTCCATTGAAAATTGACTATCAACAACAACTGGAACCAAAAAGACATGAGCGCCCACAACATTTGCCCAAGAAGAGGCAAACAAAATAAAACCCCACATGCCAGCACAGTTGTAACACATACTGACTAACGAGTGACGCCAATCAGGGCACCCCACCTCCAAATATAAATGGGGAAAAAAATCAACAATGTTTAAATCAAATGCTGTGAAAGTAACCAGGAAGTGACTATCCCCTCAGCTTTGTAGTTTTTAAACTTTGGTAAAAACAAATTCATGGGTCTTCAGTGCTCAAAAAGTAGTGCAATGGTGTACAAGTGCAAAAACGTAATGAAAGGTATCTGGTAGGAGTAAATTCATCCATTGAGTGCATTTTCATGAATTTGATTATATATCTTGAAGCCCGTTCAACACTGCGTGGCAAAGCATACGCATCTAAAGCAGAAGTGGACGTCACATTCACAGCAAATTAAATAATGATTGTCTGACAACCTGAAACAAATGTTGTATGTAAAAGTCCACACTTACACACTGCAGGAGAGTGGAGATCCTCATGGCCTTTTACAGCACAGGAGTAACTGTCTGCATCACTAAAGTAGTCTGAGTACAGGCTGGAAGTGTCCTCCTTTACTTTGTTTCCGTTCTTGTACCAGATGTAGGTGGGGTTGTCAGTCAGAGTACAGGAGGTGATACAGGTCAGTGTCCTCTTCCCTGCCTCTGTGGCAGGAGTCATCTTCACCTGCAGGTCTGAATACAGGGTCAATGACAATAACATAATTAAACCAATCAAGTATTATGGATGAAACATTTATAATGAAACATCAAATAGAAATATATGTATAAACATGAACATTTCTTCAGTGTTACCTGTGACAGTCAGAGTTGTTCCAGGGAAGCTGTATCCCCATCTTGATGTCTGTGTGTTGAATATGAACTTGTACTCAGCAGAGTCCTCCTCTCTCAGATCTGTGATTGTCAGGGTGAAGTGACCTCTCTCCTTCTCTCCAACATACTCCACACGACCTGCATACCCTGGGTCTGTGGTTAGGTCCTCAGGGACCAACTCATCCTTCCAGCTGTCACTCTGTTTAGGACTAAACCAGAGTGATGATGTGACGGTATCATAACCACTGCCATAAGTACAGTATATGTCCACTGTTGACCCCTTCAAAGCACAGATTCTCCTCTGGGTGTAAGTCACTCTGTAGCAGCTCTGACTCTGAATGCCTGAAACATAAAGATAGGTGTTTTTTCAATTCTCGTTCTTTTCAAAATGTTTCTCACCAAGAAAAAATCTATAGCAATTTCTACTTTGGGGAAAGTGAAATATTGTAGTTTACTTCAACAGTAAATGTAAATGGAAGTTACTGAGCATTTAAAAAGTGATCACCAACTTTTCTGCTTACAGGCCTCGTCAGGGTTGAATCCACACTTACACACTGCAGGAGAGTGGAGATCCTCATGGCCTTTTACAGCACAGGAGTAACTGTCTGCATCACTAAAGGAGTCTAAGTACAGGCTGGAAGAGTCCTCCTTTACTTTGTGTCCGTTCTTGTACCAGACGTAGGTGGGGTTGTCAGTCAGAGTACAGGTGGTGATACAGGTCAGTGTCTTCCAATACTCCCCTCTTGTCCACATTCTCACAGTCACCTTTAGATCTGTAGTTATGAAACAACAATGGAGAACATCTGTCATTCAGCACCATTCCAAGGTTCTCATTGAAAATGTAATATATCATTAGAAATCAAATTTCAATTCAAATGTATTTATATAGCCCTTCTTACATCAGCTGATATATCAAAGTGCTGTACAGAAACCCAGGCTAAAACCCCAAACAGCAAGCAATGCAGGTGTAGAAGCATGGAAGTGGTAACTATACTCTTCATGTCAGAATAAAGAACAATGGAGAACGTCTGTCAGTCAGCACCATTCCAAGGTTCTCATTGAAAATGTAATAAATCATTAGAAGTGGTAACTATCCTCTTTATGTTAGATTACAGAACCTGTGACAGAGAGAGTGACAGCTGAGCCAGATGTCCATGAGCCTGTTGTAAATGAGAAGTAATATGATGTTGAATCCTCCTCTCTCAGGTCTGTGATTCTCAGGGTGCAGTCATTCTCCTTATTCCCACGGTACTCTATACGATCCTCATATTCATCTTGGATTTGAGTCCAGCTCACACTCTTCCATTTGTACCACTTGGTTGTTGTGACTGTATGACCTCTGGGATATGTGTAAGAGCAGGACAGATCCACTGTTGACCCCTTCAAGGCACAGATACCATTCTTGGTGTAGGTCACACTCCAGTTATACTGACCTAGTACCACTGAAACACAGTCACACAATGTAAAGGGCATCAGAATTAGGTCAAGGTCTTTTGGCTCACACTGACTGTAAGGTTTGTCCACACTTTGTTGCCATAGTTGCTGAGTTGAGTGTGAATGGAAACCGCAGATATAATCACTCAGTGAGGTGTGAAAGATAACTATTTAAGTGAAGTGGAGACGACTAACAGAACACACCAGAATAACATTATGATTCTTATCCTTTTAGAAATGTCTGTAGATTGATAAACAGAGAACTAAAAGATAAGAATGAGACCATACCTGCTACAGACCAGAGAAAGACCACCAACACACTTCCTGCTGTTCTCAAGGCCATTGTTGCATCTCCCACCCTGCAGTCTTAGAAACATAAACAACAACTCACTCTATAGCTGGTGAATAACTCCACCTGATACATTGAAGTATAAACTGTAAATGGGGTACAGGGTCTCATTACTGAAAATGAACCAGGCTCATATTGTGTTGTGTTGTATTGTGCTATATGGTTGTCTATGTGAATACTGTCTGTCTGTAAGTCTACTGCACTATGTAATGTAATGTAATGTAATGTGTGTGATGGGTTGCATGTCTGTCTACATCTGTCTATTTAAGATGACATGTTGTATGATTCAATAATAAATTCATAATGGATACAATAAAGTAATCACCATCATCAATAACAACAACAATCACTTATTGAACAGATGTGTAGAACTGTAAACACATATTTCTACATTGATTGTTCTGAAGCTGTTTTATTCTCAGATCCCCAAATATAGGAGAATAAATGTTCAATCCTCTACGGTCCGTCAAGCTGTACAGCTGCCTAAAGACTGACCACCAGGTTCAATGATAGCTCCTATCACCAAACTGTGAGGATAAACAGCAAGTGACTCTCTCTCTCACTCACACACACACACACACACACACACACACACACACACACACACACACACACACACACACACACACACACACACACACACACACACACACACACACACACACACACACACACACACACACACACACACACACACACACACACACACACACACACACACACACACACAAATACGGACACCATCTCTAGGGAAGGCCCATAAGTCCCATGGAGTCTGTATCAAAGTCTAGAGAGCTGGTTGTTATGGATGTAGAAAAGTTAAAACACACATCCTACACAGTATAGATGTCAACCCTACTCACTATCAGTCTGGTCCTGAAGGGCCCTCAGATAAATCTGCTGTGTCACACACACATTTTAAATACTTTATTTGAAGCAATAATAACAAATAAGAAAAGGGTTTAAACATTTTAAAGGTCCCTGTATGTACGGCACTCAAGGGTCCAGAAATGACCTCCTTCTTGAAACAGCATGACAGCTGAAACAGAGCAGTACCTAGTTAATTGTTTTGTCCTAGTTTTTGTCAGACCCTCAATCTGGAGGCCACACACTGCCAGCCTGTCAGCCAAATATCACCTCCACCCAGGCTGTCTAAGCACCAGGAGGGGCTGGTATTTATGCAGATTCTCTGTAAAGACCTGCTCTATGTAGTAGTTAAATGAGCAGCCCACTTCCACAATGAGCACCTCCCCCTGGCCTCTCCCCACAACAACTATATCTGGTGTATTTGACACACAGGAAATCACATCATCATCAACATAAACCAGCTTCCCCTGACACAATAACGTTTATGCATGTGTGATAATGGTGAGATTACTTGTCTCACCTCGCTGGCTATCAGGTCAACAAGGTGGTCATGACTAGCAATGTACAAATCCCCCCCCCCCCCCCCCCCCCACACACACACACACACACACACACACACACACACACACAAACACACACACACAGACACACACACACTGCAGTGTTACAATGTTTGTTTGCATGTCGATTTTACCCTGGTTAATCATCTCATCACTATGTAGATCAACACTCCTACACTGAGACACTTTATGAATACTGACCCTGATGTAACAACCAAAACACAGATCAAAACATAACAAGAAGTAAAATGATACATTATCCTCAAGTATATGACTTATAGCTACAAACTAATAACCCAAAACTATATTTCAAGACATTGTCAAGAGTACTTACAGAGTGAAGTGAAGGGGAGAGGTCTTGTACAGTGAGTCAACTTACTGGTAGTGAGTGGCAACTGCTTGTAAGTATCAGTTCTGTGGTTGATACATATTTATAGTAGAACACAAGTAGCTGATACAGAACTGTCCTTTCCTTCCTCTTTAAGACATTTACATGCATGAGGACCAGAACAGTTCATCAGAAAAGGAAGGTTACTGTATTAAAATGGGCCCTACATTTCTAAAATGGACAAAATGTCCCCCATTTCCACTTTTATTTAAATACAGAACCATGTTAACAATATGTTGACTATTCTATATGGAATGTTTATAATATATTAGAATGTGTTGCCTTGTCCCTCTGAGTTCTACATGGAACAGGTCAAAGTTCCATTTACATTTGGTCAGTTCCATGATGTCATTCATTCCATTCTACAAACACATTCAATTTACACTCATCAGCTGCATCAAAGTGCTACTGAAGGTTCCAGTGTTCTAGACTGGAGGTCTCCCTACTGGCATCTCTGGTCCCGTGTGGCTCAGTTGGTAGAGCATGGCGCTTGCAACGCCAGGGTTGTGGGTTCATTCCCCACGGGGGGACCAGGATGAATATGTATGAACTTTCCAATTTGTAAGTCGCTCTGGATAAGAGCGTCTGCTAAATGACTTAAATGTAAAATGTAAATGTAAATCTCAACATTACTGCAGTGGTCTAGACTAGAGTTCTCCCTACTGGCATCTCAACATTACTGCACCGTCCTCAATAATGTTGGGCTAATATCAATATTACAAACTGACAATACATCAGATAGAATGGTGAAACACAACACTGGCTACTTGACAAAGTCACATTTAATCACACAAACACTGATGTCTGTAGTAGTACAACATGTCACTATCATATTATGTTACACTGTTGACCCTTGTGTACAGTATTGGTAGTAGCATTATTTAGCAGAGGAATCAGTATCATCATCACCATAACCTGCTGTATTGACTCCTGCTGTCCATATACTGTATAGTCTAATGTGGCCTGTTATCTATATATAGTCAAATGTAGTCTGTTATCCATATATAGTCAAATGTAGTCTGTTATCCATATATAGTCTAATGTAGCCTGTTATCCATATATAGTCTAATGTAGCCTGTTATCTATATATAGTCTGATGTAGCCTGTTATCCATATATAGTCTAATGTAGCCTGTTATCCATATATAGTCTAATGTAGCCTGTTATCTATACATATTCTAATGTAGCCTGTTATCTATACATATTCTAATGTAGCCTGTTATCCATATATAGTCTAATGTAGCCTGTTATCCATATATAGTCTAATGTAGCCTATTATCCATATATATAGTCTAATGTAGCCTGTTATCCATATATAGTCTAATGTAACCTGTTATCCATATATAGTCTAATGTAGCCTGTTATCCATATATAGTCTAATGTAGCCTGTTATCCATATATAGTCTAATGTAGCCTGTTATCCATACATAGTATAATGTAGCCTGTTATCCATACATAGTCTAATGTAGCCTGTTATCTATATATAGTCTGATGTAGCCTGTTATCCATATATAGTCTAATGTAGCCTGTTATCCATATATAGTCTAATGTAGCCTGTTATCCATATATAGTCTAATGTAGCCTGTTATCCATATATAGTCTAATGTAGCCTGTTATCCATATATAGTCTAATGTAGCCTGTTATCCATATATAGTCTAATGTAGCCTGTTATCCATATATAGTCTAATGTAGCCTGTTATCCATATATAGTCGAATGTGGCCTGCTATCCATATATAGTCTAATGTAGCCTGTTATCCATATATAGTCTAATGTAGCCTGTTATCCATATATAGTTTAATGTAACCTGTTATCCATATATAGTCTAATGTAGCCTGTTATCCATATATAGTCTAATGTAGCCTGTTATCCATATATAGTCTAATGTAGCCTGTTATCCATATATAGTCTAATGTAACCTGTTATCCATATATAGTATAATGTAGCCTGTTATCCATATATAGTCTAATGTAGCCTGTTATCCATATATAGTCTAATGTAGCCTGTTATCCATATATAGTCTAATGTAGCCTGTTATCCATATATAGTCTAATGTAGCCTGTTATCCATATATAGTCTAATGTAGCCTGTTATCCATATATAGTCTAATGTAACCTGTTATCCATATATAGTATAATGTAGCCTGTTATCCATATATAGTCTAATGTAGCCTGTTATCCATATATAGTCTAATGTAGCCTGTTATCCATATATAGTCTAATGTAGCCTGTTATCCATATATAGTCTAATGTAGCCTGTTATCCATATATAGTCTAATGTAGCCTGTTATCCATATATAGTCTAATGTAGCCTGTTATCCATATATAGTCTAATGTAGCCTGTTATCTATATATAGTCTAATGTAGCCTGTTATCCATATATAGTCTAATGTAGCCTGTTATCCATACATATTCTAATGTAGCCTGTTATCCATATATATTCTAATGTAGCCTGTTATCCATATATAGTCTAATGTAGCCTGTTATCCATATATAGTCTAATGTAGCCTGTTATCTATATATAGTCTAATGTAGCCTGTTATCCATATATAGTCTAATGTAGCCTGTTATCTATATATAGTCTAATGTAGCCTGTTATCCATATATAGTCTAATGTAGCCTGTTATCCATATATAGTTTAATGTAGCCTGTTATCTATATATAGTCTAATGTAGCCTGTTATCCATATATAGTCTAATGTAGCCTGTTATCTATATATAGTCTAATGTAGCCTGTTATCCATATATAGTCTAATGTAGCCTGTTATCCATATATAGTCTAATGTAGCCTGTTATCCATATATAGTCTAATGTAGCCTGTTATCTATATATAGTCTAATGTAGCCTGTTATCCATATATAGTCTAATGTAGCCTGTTATCTATATATAGTCTAATGTAGCCTGTTATCCATATATAGTTTAATGTAGCCTGTTATCCATATAGAGTTTAATGTTGTGGCGTATTCTGCACAGAGCCTTCACCGTGCGCTGCCACTTTAAGAGCACATCAGCAGTCAGGAAGGAGGAAATAAAGCTCTTCTGGCTCTCTGTGTGGAGCTGTTGGTTGGTGCACAGTGTGTGCTGCTCTGTAGGAGTCTTGTTTATTTTCAGCGTGCTTAGTTGTAAAGTGTTAAGTCGATGGCCGGTGTTACCTCTCTAGGTCGTGGTTTTAAAATACTTGTTTTTCCAGACGTTGAAGTTAGGTTCACTTTAGGTTCTGAATGAAAGATGAAGAGACGTTATTTATGTACGTCTGTGTTTGGGCCAAATGAAAGCTGGTCCAGACTGGGCAAAATCTCAACCAAACACCGACGTTTATGATTGGTTCAGATTTGGTCCGGACCAGACCAAAAACCAACGTCTGTGAACGTGGAAATGAAGCCCGGTCCGGAATGCACAAAAAAAAACATCCAAAAGGTGTCAGTGTTGGACGGTGCTTAATGAGGCATAGCCTAGAGCACAGGTGTCAAACTCATTCCACGGGGGGCCGAGTGTCTGCGGGTTTTCGCTCCTCCCTTGTACTTGATTGATGAATTAACATCACCAATTAGTTAGGAACTCCCCACACCTGGTTGTCTAGGGCTTTATTGAAAGGAAAAACCTAAAACCTGCAGACACTAGGCCCTCCGTGGAATGAGTTTGACACCCCTGGCCTAGAGGGTTGTCTGAAATGTAATTTTAGGAATACCCATCTATGTTGTAGGCCTACCATTTGTAAAACACCAAAGAAGACTGCCAGTTCGGACATGACCAAAAAAGATGTCCAAAAGATGTCGGCCTGTGCTTACGGGGGTGTTTTCTACCATGTCGGCCCACAATGGAATTTAATGAATGCCCATCCATTTGGTAGGTCCACCGTTTGTAAAACAGGCCGTTTCATCAACTTAATTAGTCCTGATTCCTGTGACTAATCAATTTGGCTAATTAAGCTCTTAATTTCAGCTACCCAACTTTATCAGGAGTAGTAATCCTGAGCCTATTTGCACTGTGTTTACACAGTGAGAAATGCAGAAATATGTTTTCTCTCTCACTATGATCAGCTTAGAAAAACATTGAAGGATACATACTTGAAACCACTGATCATGACAATTTAGCCCACGGGATGAATCTCCTGGACAGCAGTGACTAGCCTGGTTGTCCAGACCATATTTTCTATTTTACTTTGACCTGTCCTGTTTTTAGAATATGTTGTTTGTTAAGTGTCAGCTGATTTTTTATGTGATTGGGCGTCATTTAGGTTAGGCTATTTGATCGGAGAAAGCTGATGTAAAAAGTTTCCTGAAAAGGCCACATATTCTTTATACCAAATGTTATATCTGCTGCATTATTTTTGACAGAATGTTGGTGGAGCGCTGCAGTGATGCGTCTCTCCAACAGCACCCTGGAGAGGCATGCTGGGAATTACAATATACATATTTTGCATCCCTGCAATTGACAAAGTGGTTTCTGCTTATCACAGGGTGGAATCAGCACTCACCTAAAAACCCCACTGGTTGAGAGAAATTGTCTTTCTTTTTAGGCAGAATTATGTGAGGTTTTCTGTGTTGTTGGATGTGGGTCTTGGTCAGTTTAGCTCAGAAAATGCTGCCCTCGTCAATCTGCCACCATAGACCTAATCCTATGCAGGCCGGCCTTGTGTCTCATGTTAATACTACTCCTAAACACAACCCACCGTCACTGTCTCTCATGTTAATACTACTCCTAAACACAACCCAACATCACTGTGTCTCATGTTAATACTACTCCTAAACACAACCCACGATCACTGTCTCTCATGTTAATACTACTCCTAAACACAACCCACCATCACTGTGTCTCATGTTAATACTACTCCTAAACACAACCCACCATCACTGTGTCTCATGTTAATACTACTCCTAAACACAACCCACCATCACTGTGTCTCATGTTATTACTACTCCTAAACACAACCCACCATCACTGTGTTTCATGTTAATACTACTCCTAAACACAACCCACCATCACTGTGTCTCATGTTATTACTACTCCTAAACACAACCCACCATCACTGTGTTTCATGTTAATACTACTCCTAAACACAACCCACCATCACTGTGTCTCATGCTAATACTACTCCTAAACACAACTCACCATCACTGTGTTTCATGTTATTACTACTCCTAAACACAACCCACCATCACTGTGTCTCATGCTAATACTACTCCTAAACACAACCCACCATCACTGTGTCTCATGTTAATACTACTCCTAAACACAACCCACCATCACTGTGTCTCATGTTAATACTACTCCTAAACACAACCCACCATCACTGTGTCTCATGTTAATACTACTCCTAAACACAACCCACCATCACTGTGTCTCATGGTAATACTACTCCTAAACACAACCCACCATCACTGTGTCTCATGTTAATACTACTCCTAAACACAACCCACTATCACTGTGTGTCATGTTAATACTACTCCTAAACACAACCCACCATCACTGTCTCTTGTTAAAACTACTCCTAAACACAACCCACCATCACTGTGTCTCATGTTAATACTACTCCTAAACACAACCCACCATCACTGTGTCTCATGTTAATACTACTCCTAAACACAACCCACCATCACTGTGTCTCATTTTAATACTACTCCTAAACACAACCCACCATCACTGTGTCTCATGTTAATACTACTCCTAAACACAACCCACTATCACTGTGTGTCATGTTAATACTACTCCTAAACACAACCCACCATCACTGTCTCTTGTTAAAACTACTCCTAAACACAACCCACCATCACTGTGTCTCATGTTATTACTACTCCTAAACACAACCCACCATCACTGTGTCTCATGTTAATACTACTCCTAAACACAACCCACCATCACTGTGTCTCTTGTTAAAACTACTCCTAAAGCTCTTATGAAGCATTAACTCAATCACTCTTACTCTTACTGTGCTGACAAACTGCCTGGGAGCTCCTCAGTGGTGAAACTCCTCCTCCTTCAATCAGTGGTGAACCAGGTGGAACAAATCTTCCAGGCAATCTGGGCGTGCCAGCACCTGGCTCTGTTGTTGTCTTTAGACCGCAGTGAAAGGAGCATTTATAACACCACAAGACCAAGGAAACTTCATCTTTGTGATCAAGGTGACTGTGCAAGTCCAAGCCCTCCACAAAACTGTGAAAGACAGCCGAGGTTTTTCACCTGTTTACTGCCAACCAAAGAATGGTAAATAAAAGACAAACAACTGATTCCATGGCTGTTTATTGAGTGAAATCCAGTTAAAATCTTCATGTGGAGGGACTGTCCTTTTCAAGTGGGGAATTGCACAAGAAAGAGGTCAAGACTTGACAGTGAAAAACCGTGGCTCAAGACTGGAAAAGGACCAGAAAAGTGACCACACGTGTCCAGAGAGACAAGTAAAGACTGTTCCCGCCTGCTGCTGTGATTGAAATGGCTGATTCATTACTGGTGGAGCAGCTAAAGACCGCAAGGACATCAACGAAGCGTCAGTTTTCCCGTCTGGCCAATAATGTGCTACGAATGCATACAATGATGTCAGAAGAGGAGCTCAGAGACAATTTTAGGAAGCTCACTGCAGAAGCTGGCAAAGTCCTGGAAGCCAACGATGATGTAGAGGGGCAATGTATTGAAGAGAACTCTGATGCAGAGGAGTTGAGCGAGCAGCAGAAGTCTGACTTGGTCAAAACAGCCAATGAGTGTGAGAAAAAACTGCAAGAGCTAAAGGACCTCATACAAAAGACATTGTGGGCCAATTTCGGGGAATATGAACTGACACAAGCAATTACAACAGCAGAGTCGCAAGCAGAAAACGTGGGAGCTGTGGACCCAAGTAAAAACCCAGATGCATATCTCTTCATGATCGGACAACTAGAGAAACTTGTGAAGGCTGCGAAGGAGGTGCATAAACATTGGAAGTGCTGGGCCCCCCCAGCAGAGCAACAACATTTCCAGAGTCGTATCAAAGACCTTGAAACTATCCTGCCAAATCTCACAATAAGACAAGCAGACTTTACAGGGGCACACGTTAGAGGAGAAACCAGCAGATTGAGTACTACTTCAAACAGTTCTGTGGCCACACCAGCAATTAAATTAAAGCCTGCTGCCCTCCCAAAGTTTTCTGGCATCTGCCGAGAGTTTCACCGGTGGAAAAAAGACTGGGAAGCGCTCCAGATGCAGGGAGAACCTACTGGATCCAGAGAGGTTAAAAAGTTCCAACTTCTCGACAGTGTGGATGAGAAGACCATACGAGACCTTCACCTTACAACTTACACAACTGCTGAGGAGGTTTTCCGGGTCTTGGAGAACCGCTTTGGAAATAAGACAACTATAGCCCTTGAGATAGTAGAAGAGCTCCAAAGACTCCAAGCAGTTAAAGGTAACCAGCCCAGGAGGATTGTTGAGCTCATCCAATCTGTAGAAAAAGCCCTGGTCGATCTGAACGAGCTTGGCAAGACCGGTGCTATAAAGAACCCTCTTGTAACAAAGACAATAGAGAGTAAACTTCCTGATGGCCTGAAGAAGGAATGGCTTCTTCATGTAGCTGGCAAAGGTGATGAAGCTGAAGAAGACAAGCGATTTGACTACCTCCACAAGTTTCTTCAAGGTCAAGAAGCCATCTATGAGAAGCTGGACCAACTGAGAGAGGAGGAACCAAAACCGAAATCTGAACCTCGGCAAGCTCGAACCAGAACCTCCACCCAACTAAGCGACCAGGCTCAAGGATGTGTGGTCTGCGGAGACTGCAAGCATAAGAAAAGGCTATATTTCTGCCAAAAGTTTCGCACGCTTAAGCTGTCAGAGAAAAGAGATGCTGTCAGGAAGCTGGGAGCCTGCAAAAGATGCCTGGAGATTCACAAGGAAGGTGACTATTGTAAATCAGAGTTTCTGTGCAGGAGGCCAGACTGCATAGAACAGCGTGCTGCAGAACACCACTATTACCTCTGCCCGAGAGCTGGTACATCCAAACGGAATGTCGTCCAGAGGTCCAATAACAGCAAAGTGGGAGGTGACACAAGAGAGCGTTATACCCAAGCCCAAGAAGAGTTCATTAAAAGTCTCTCACCTGAACTTGCAGAGAAGTGTTGCAATGCCTTTTGCAACACTATAGCCAGAACCTCTCTTGTGTCCAACCAACCCAGTCTTCTAGCAGAGAATGGAATAGTGGAGTGGCCAGTCATCATGATGCTCTTAGAGGTCACGGCCAATGCAGGACAAAAAGTTGGGACTTTGATCGACCTGGCATCGGATACAAACTATATAACTCATGATGCAGCTGATCGTTTGAACCTTAGAAGTGAAGCCATAACCCTTGTTGTCCATGGTGTGGGAGGAATGAAAGTTCAAGTCACCACAAAACGGTACCTCCTAAAGATCCGGGTCCGCACAGAGCAAGGCAATGTCAGATCCCACCAACTCCTCTGCTATGGTTTGGACAGCATTGCAGAGATTCACAAACATGTGATAGCCAAAAGACTCCAAAAAATTATTTCCAGATGTCCCCCAAAATGAACTTGTTAGACCAAGACAGATACAGCTTTTGATAAGCCATAAGGAAGGGCGACTGGTCCCACAGAAAATACGCACCGTTGGGGACCTTGTACTATGGGATGGGCCATTGGGAAAGACAATTGCAGGGACACACCCTGGTCTGTTTGAAGAGGCTACAGTTACAGCACACCAGTCCAGAGCGCACTTCGCCAGATCCATGAGAACAGCAGCATTGATGTATGAAGAACATATCTGCGCCAAACCTACCATCAAGTCTTCTTATTCTGCTATTTCCACTCGGGATTTTATTGAGTGGTGGAGATGGGATAGCATTGGCGCCCCCTGCACCCCAAAATGTGGAGGATGTCACTGCGGCAGTTGTCAACTTGGTGGCAAAGAAATGACTCTGGCTGAAGAAAGGGAGCTGGAAGTTGTTAAGGGTGGCCTGACTTATGTTGGTGCTGATGACCACAGTGATAGTCCACACTGGCATGCAAGGTATCCATGGCTCATTGACCCATCTACATTGACAAACAACATAAAAGCAGTGGAGGCAACCTTTCTCAGAACAGAGAGACAGCTCGCCAAAGAACCGCAGTGGAAAAAAGCCTATGGTGCTCAAGTCCACGAAATGGTTGACCGCCGGGCTGCAAGAAAGCTGACCAAAGAGGATCTAACCAACTGGAATGGACCTGTCTGGTATATTAGTCATCTTATTGCACCCAACCCCCACTCTGTTACAACTCCGGTAAGACTTGTCTGGAACAGCAGTCAGAAGTACAAAGGCCAAAGTCTCAATGACCTTCTGATGAAAGGCCCTGACGTTCTCAATCCGATTCGAGCTGTCCTCCTCAAGTTCCGCCAAGGCTCCTATGCCGCTCTAGGAGACGTCAGAAAAATGTACAATTCTGTGTGGCTCGAGGAGAGGGAAGTCCATCTACACCGGTTCTTGTGGCGGGATTCAGAGGGCGATGAGGTGGAACAATACGCCATAACCAGAGTGAATATCGGGGACAAGCCAGCAGGGTGCATAGCACAACTGGCCATGAGGGAGACGGCTAACCTGCCTCAATTCAGCCACCTCACAGATGAATGCCAAGTATTACATGAGCACAGCTACGTCGATGACATCTTGACATCCCACAACTGCCGTGAAAAACTCGAAGTCATCACAAAGAATGTGGAGCTGATTCTAAAAGCAGGAGGGTTTGCACTGAAGCCTTGGGTCTTCTCAGGCCAAAATAAAGGAGAAAGAGAAAAGGCATCACCAAATATTGTTGTCCTGCCAAATCAGCTTAAGGAGGAAGACAACAAGGCACTCGGTCTCGGCTACATTGTGGATGAAGACATGTTGCATGTCATGGTGAGGGTCAACTTCTCCAGGCGGAAGAAAAAGATGAGACTTGGGCAAGACTTACTGCTAGAAGAAGTACGAGCACAGACACCAGACCCGCTGACAAGACGTGAACTGCTGAGTCAAGTTGCTGGTTTGTACGACCCAGTTGGCCTGACAACGCCATCAAAGCAAAGAGGGGCTATCTTGGTCCGAAGGGCATTCCAAGAGGCAAAACCAAAGTGCAGCATGGTCAAGGACACATGGGACCTTCCCCTGTCGGATGAGCTCCGCAAAGATGCAATTGGAATTTTTGAGGAGTACGTCCAGCTAAGCAAAGTAATGTTCCCAAGAGCTCTTACTCCACCAAAGACAACAACTGAACCAGTCGCTGTCACTTTTTCAGATGGCAGTGAAAGCTCCTATGGTGCTGTCCTCTACCTGCGGTGGAACCGCAACAAACAATTAACAATTTGACTAGTGGAGTCAAAAGCAAAGCTGACACCACTAGACCAGAAGGGGGATGCAGTCAAAGCGGAACTTTGCGGTGCAGTCTTTGCAAGCCGCCTGAAAAAGTACTTTGAACAGCATACCCAGATCCAGATAAAAAGGTGGTACCATTTGTTAGACAGTCAGACTGTTCTTGGAGCTATCCAGCGTGAAAGCTATGGATTTCAGACTTTCTTCGCTAATAGAATTGGAGAGATCCAAGAGAGCACACGGCTACAGGACTGGTGGTGGATCCCTGGACCACTCAACATAGCCGACATTATCACTCGAGGAGCTGGGCCAAAGGAACTTGATGCCCATTCAGAGTGGCAGCAAGGGCCAGAGTTTCTATATCTTCCAGAGAGCGAGTGGCCAATTATGTCGTCAAAAGATGTGTCTGTGACAGCTCGAGAGAGCATTAACAATATGCAAAAGAAGTCATTTGTGGCAGCACTCACCAGAGCCCAAGCGAAAAGAAGTCTTCCAAGTCTTGTGGGACGATTTCCTGCTGGTGCAGCTGTCCTAAACTTGGTGGATGAGAGGCGCTTTAGTAGCCTAAAGTGTCTAATCAAGACTGTTGCTTTTATCTGGAGAGCCGCCAAAAAGTTTAGATCTGCAACAAAGTCCATCGAGACCCCAAAGTGGGAGGCGATTCCCACAAAAGGAGTTATCACCGCCACAGAACGTTAAGAGGCAATAAGAGACATCTATCTTGCTGCTCAAGAGGGGGTGACGTTCCCAACTACCACTACGGACCGCTTGGTTGTGTACAGAGAGCCAGAATCTGGGTTACTAGTCTGCGGTGGGAGAATCCATGGCTTCAGGGAGGATGGCGCTACAGTTCCCCTTCTGCCTTTCAATGCATGGGTATCTACTTTATTGGCACGGGAGGCGCACGATGAGGGTCATGAAGGTGTGGCTGCAACCCTGCTGAAAATGAGGAGGAAAGCCTGGGTCATCCAAGGAAGAAAAATTTCCCAAAAAGTAGTGGATAACTGCCTTTTCTGCAAAAAGTCAAGAGCAAGAAGGTGCGAACAGGTAATGGCTGACTTACCTGCTGAAAGAGCCACACCTGCAGCTCCGTTCGAGTTCACTACAGTCGACCTCTTCGGACCGTACCTTGTCAAAGATGACATCAAGAAACGGGTCTCAATGAAAGTGTGGGGTGTCGTCTTCAGCTGTATGGCCAGCAGGGCAATTCATGCAGACCTGGTCAACACAATGTCGACAGAGAGCTTCTTGATGGCTACCAACGCTTTACTGCAATTAGAGGGCACCGAAGAAAGATCTGGTCCGACCCGGGGACAAACTTCATCGGCGCCAAACCTGTCCTAAGAGAGCTGTACCAGTTCCTGGATGCTCAGAATAGAACTTCAATAGAAGAGATGTCGGCTCAAAAAGGTACCAAATGGGAGTGGACAATTCACCCTGCTGACTCACCTCACCGCAATGGGGCTGCTGAAGCCGCTGTTCGCATTCTCAAGAAGGCACTGCAGAGCCTGGGCAACAACACTGGCCTTAGCTACAGCGAGCTTCAGACAACTACAACTACAACTTGCTGCAAACCTTGCCAACGAATGCCCAATAGATGCCAGGGTGCAGAGCCATGAAGAAAGCGTGCAGTATGTGTCACCCAACACACTTCTCCTGGGCCGAGCCTCTCCAAGCGGTGAGATCAGAACATTTGACTTTGCGAACTACCCTTACAAGAGACTCAGAGAGATGCAGAACCAGGTCAACAAGTTCTGGAGGTCTTGGAGCCAGCTTGCCGGCCCAAACTTATTTCTGAGAAGTAAATGGCACACTTCATATCGCAACGTTGCTGTCGGAGATATTGTCTGGTTGTGTGACCAAAATGCAGTGAGGGGCCAATTCAAGCTAGGACGGGTGGTGAGCGTTAATCCAGATGCTAAGGGCATTGTTCGAGACGTGAACGTCAAAGTGGTCCAAAGCTCCTGCCTTCCTGTCACAAAACCCGCACTAAACCGGCCATCGGCCAAAGTCCTGAAAGAAGCTATGCAAACAGTCCTGCACAGAGATGTTCGACGCCTGGTTGTCTTGCTACCAGTTGAGGATCAAACTCGGAGCTGACCGGCAGTATGTAGGTGCTGATTTACGATCTTTCCATCGGTTCCCGTGGGAAGATTGAGTGGGAGGTGTGCTGACAAACTGCCTGGGAGCTCCTCAGTGGTGAAACTCCTCCTCCTTCAATCAGTGGTGAACCAGGTGGAACAAATCTTCCAGGCAATCTGGGCGTGCCAGCACCTGGCTCTGTTGTTGTCTTTAGACCGCAGTGAAAGGAGCATTTATAACACCACAAGACCAAGGAAACTTCATCTTTGTGATCAAGGTGACTGTGCAAGTCCAAGCCCTCCACAAAACTGTGAAAGACAGCCGAGGTTTTTCACCTGTTTACTGCCAACCAAAGAATGGTAAATAAAAGACAAACAACTGATTCCATGGCTGTTTATTGAGTGAAATCCAGTTAAAATCTTCATGTGGAGGGACTGTCCTTTTCAAGTGGGGAATTGCACAAGAAAGAGGTCAAAACTTGACACTTACTGTCACTGTTGCTCTGAGAGCTCTTAATTAAAATAGCATGTTAATGTTGTCATGTGAAACAACATGTACAATGTACTTCCCATCTTTTGTAGCATACAATATAGCTCAGTATTTGTCATGGGTGCCAATGATTTTGGTCGTGACTGTATATCTAACAATCAGATTAATATGTCAAAATACATGTATACACACACACACACACACACACACACACACACACACACGCACACACACGCACACACACGCACACACACGCACACACACGCACACACACGCACACACATGCACACACATGCACACACACAGTTATACTTGACCCTGTTATACTTTGACAGTGAACATGACCCTATTGAATGGAGATCTGGGTATTCCTGGTGAAACAACAGTCCAGGATCTGTATTCACAAAGTGCATCAGAGTAGCAGTGCTGATCTGGGATCAGTTTAGCCTTTTAGATCATAATTATATGGACCGTCTGAGACACTTTATGAATACAGGCCCTGATGTAACAACCAAAACACAGTTCAAAATTAACCAACAAGAACAAAGATACAGTAAGTCATGTGATGTATGGCTAAAAACATCAAAACTAAAACTATATTTCAAGATATTGTCAAATGTACTCACAGAGTGAAGCGAAGGGGAGAGGTCTTGAACAGTCAGTCAACTTACTGTCACTGCGTGGAAACAAGAAATAGTCTACTGTAAGTATTTGTAGAAGCAGGCGTAGCCTAAGTGTGAGTACTGTGGTTGATACATTTTAAAAGTAGCCTAGTCTCGTCAGTGCATTAACATGCAGCAACAGCATGTCACATAAAGGATGTTACTGTATCTAAATAGAACATGGTCTAAAGTCAGAATACTGTAGTTACATTTCTTTATTTGAGGAGTGGGCCTACATGTTTTACAAGAGACACAATGTGACCCATTCCCATCACTCCTCATCAGCTAGTACTGAAGGTTCCAGAACCAATAAAATGGGAGAATCTTTGGTACCAGTGTTCTAGACTAGAGCTCTCCCAATTGACATCTCAACATTACTGCAGCTTCCAGGCTTCATATGTCCCTACTGGTCCGATGAAAATATACAAAATATAAGGTAGAAAATGTCAAATATATACATATATAATAAAACAGTCAGGCACGTAAAAATACTGTGTTATTGGGACTTATGTTAAACTGCCGTTTGAATTGAGTGAACTAGTGATCTCACCTAGCTTGTTAGCTACATGAAGCTGCTGTTATTCAGTGATAAACAAGTATTTTTGTGCATCACACAGCTACTCTGAATGGACTGGATTGTGAACAATCAGCTGCCGCTGAATTACAGCAAGACCCCATACTTAGCTAGTGAGCTAACTAGTTAGCTAACATTTAGCTATCAACATTAGCTAGATTGCTAAAAACAACAGACAACAGTGAGCTGTCATTATGCCAAGGCCAAGGCAAGCTGCTCTGAGTTTCCAATGTGTTCTTGTATGAAAGAGATGTCTTCAGCTCACTGATCTTCAGAACAACGGACCCAAAGTGAACCCTGACATGCATATAACTAAGTCTGTCTTTCGGTCTGGGATTATTGTGTCCCATTGTGTCTGCATGATGTGTGTTTTTTTTAAATGACAGTGAATTCTCATTCATGTAATTGGTTATTGCTGCTTCGTTATTGTTATTTTGTGATCTTTTATTTTGTAGCATTATTATAATATTTTTTTAAATTATTTTCTTACATAAAAACAACTGCATTGTTAGTTAAGGGCTTGTCATTAACCATTTCACAGTAAGGTCTAAACCTGTTGTATTTGGAGCATGTGACTAATACAATTATATTTGATTTGTGTGTCTAGGTGCTGGACATTGCTCCCTCTGACACTGGGTTTCTGAACCTCTAAAAGTCTGAGCCGTTTGGGGGGTTCTACTAGCTGACATATGGAATTGTTTTAAGGTGGTCATACCATGGATCATTTAGCTATTTGATTTTTAATTTTAGTACCCCTTTAGGTATAAAATAATATCCATAAAAACTTATTTGAAAAAATACTGCTATAGCAGTATAACACTCCATTACTGCTATAGCCCATATAAACACATTGAATAACACATTCATAAATGGCAAAAACAAAGACAGTGTAACGGCTGATTTCCTCCTCTTCGTCTGAAGATAGGCTCATAGGACTGAAAGGCACCTCTGGACTGAGGGGCAGTTCCGGACTGAGGGGCAGTTCCGGACTGAGGGGCAGCTCCGGACTGAGGGGCAGTTCCGGACTGAGGGGCAGCTCCGGACTGAGGAGCAATTCCGGCATCGCCGGCGTGACAGGCAGCTCTGGCAGCTCCTGGCTGATTGACGACTCTGGCAGGTCCTGGCTGACTGACGACTCTGGCAGGTTCTGGCTGGCTGGCGGCTCTGGCGGCTCCTGGCTGGCTGGCGGCTCTGGCAGGTCCTGGCTGGCTGGCGGCTCTGGCGGCTCCTGGCTGGCTGGCGGCTCTGGCGGCTCCTGGCTGGCTGGCGGCTCTGGCGGCTCCTGGCTGGCGGCTCTGGCGGCTCCTGGCTGGCTGGCGGCTCTGGCGGCTCCTGGCTGCCTGGCGGCTCTGGCGGCTCCTGGCTGGCGGGCGGCGCTGGCGGCTCCTGGCTGGCGGCTCTGGCGGCTCCTGACTGGCGGGCGGCTCTGGGGCTCCTGACTGGCGGGCGGCTCTGGCGGCTCCTGACTGGCGGGCGGCTCCTGACTGGCGGGCGTCTCCTGACTGGCGGGCGGCTCTGGCGGCTCCTGACTGGCGGGCGGCTCTGGCGGCTACTGACTGGCGGGCGGCTCTGGCGGCTCCTGACTGACGGGTGGCTCTGGCGGCTCCTGACTGACGGGCGGCTCTGGTGGCTCCTGACTGACGGGCGGCTCAGACGGCGCTGGGCAGCCGGGCGGCTCAGACGGCGCTGGGCAGACGGGCGGCTCAGACGGCGCTGGGCAGACGGGCGGCTCAGACGGCGCTGGGCAGACGGGCAGCTCAGATGGCGCTGGGCAGATGGGCAGCTCAGACGGCGCTGAGCAGACGGGCAGCTCAGACAGCGCTGGGCAGACAGGCAGCGCTGTCGGCTCAGGACAGACGGGAGACTCTGGCGGCTCAGGACAGACGGGAGACTCTGGCTGTGCTGGAGAAGAGGAAGGCTCTGGCAGCGCTGGACAGGCGGGAGCAACTGTAGAGAGAAAACGGAGAGACAGCCTGGTGCGGGGGGCTGCCATCGGAGGACTGGTACGTGGAGGTGGCACCGGATATACCGGACCGTGAAGTACAGGAGCTCTTGAGTACAGGAGCTCTTGTGCACCGAGCCTGCCCAACCTTACCTGGTTGAATGCTCCCCGTAGCCCGGCCAGTGCGGCGAGGTGGAATAGCCCGCACTGGGCTGTGCTGGCGAACCGAGGACACCATGCGTAAGGCTGGTGCCATGTACGCCGGCCCAAGGAGACGCACTGGAGACCAGATGCGTTGAGCCGGCTTCATGGCACCTGGCTCGATGCCCAACCTAGCCCGGCCGATACGAGGAGCTGGAATGTATCGCACCGGGCTAAGCACGCGTACTGGGGACACTGTGCGCTCCACCGCATAACACGGTGCCTGACCAGTACGACGTCCTCTCTCTCCACGGTAAGCACGGGGAGTTGGCTCAGGTCTCCTACCTGGCTTAGCCACACTCACCGTGTGACCCCCCCAAGAAATTCTTGGGGCTGACTCTCGGGCTTCCAATATTCCCCTGGCTGAGTCCAGGGTCCCCTGCCGTCCAGAATCTCCTCCCAAGTCCATGAATCCTGTGTCTTCTGCCGCTACTGCTGCTGTCCTTTACCACTCTGCTTGGTCCTTGGTTGGTGGGTGTTTCTGTAACGGCTGATTTCCTCCTCTTCGTCTGAAGAGGTGTAGCAGGGATCGGACCAAGACGCAGAGTGGTAAGTGTCCATGTTTTAATATAATCCACTGAAGATGACAAAAAATACAAAATAACAAAGTAACCTAACCGAAACAGTCCCGTGTGGCATGAACACAGACACAGGAAACAAACATCCTCAAACCAACAGTGAAAACAGGCAACCTAAATATGGTTCCCAATCAGAGACAATGCAAAACACCTGTCTCTGATTGAGAACCATATCAGGCCAATTGACAAACCTAAACATAGAAACACATAACATAGACTGCCCACCCCAACTCACGCCCTGACCATACTAACTAAAGACAAAACAAAGGAAAATAAAGGTCAGAACGTGACAGACAGTGGAGAAATGTATCATAAGAACTAATGTTTTGAAGTGACAGTCCTATATCTAGGATATATAACAAGCTCAGGAAATATATATTTTTTTGGAGACATACACTATATACAAAAGGATGTGAACATCCCTTCAATTTAGTGGATTGGGCTATTTCAGCCACACCCGTTGCTGACAGATGTATAAAATCGAGCACACAGCCATGCAATCTCCATAAACAAACGTTGTCAGTAGAATGGCCTTACTGAAGAGCTCAGTGACTTTCAACGTGGCACCGTTATAGGATGCCACCTTTACAACAAGTCAGTTAGTCAAATTTCTGCCCTGCTAGAGCTGCCCCGGTCAACTGTAAGTGCTGTTTTTGTGAAGTGGAAACATCTAGGAGCAACAACGGCTCAGCCGCGAACTGGTAGGCCACACAAGCTCACAGAGGGGAGTGCGTAGCGCGTAAAAATTGTCTGTCCTCGGCTGCAACACTCACTACCGAGTTCCGAAATGCTGCTGGAAGCAACATCAGCACAAGAACTGTTCGTCGGGAGCTTCATCAAATGGGTTTCCATGGCCGATCAGAAGCACACAAGCTGAAGATCACCATGCGTGTAATAGTCCCTCTGTGTAGCTGGTGTAGAGGAGTCAGGCGCAGGACAGCAGATATGAGTATTTAACGGAATTTACTCAAATATACACAAATACAACACAATAAATCGATCCCACATTAAACCACATACACCTCTGTGTTAACAGGATGGTTAATTTATTTTATCCTGTAATTCAATATGATTTAGAGTTGTATCATACCGTGTAGTATTACTTGTGACAGACAGAGTTGTTCCAGGAAAACTATGACCCCATTCAAAGTTGTATGTTTTAAAAGTGAAACGATATTCAACTGAGTCCTCCCCTGCCCTGCCTTCAGCAAATCTGACCTTGACTCCATTTTGTTGCTCCTAGCCTATAGACAGAATCTAAAACAGGAAACGCCCGTGCTCAGGTCTATCCATTGCTGGTCTGACCAATCGGATTCCACGCTTCAAGATTTCTTTGATCACGTGGACTGGGAAATGTTCTGGAGATCCTCAGACAACAACAGTGATGTATACGCTGACTCGGTGAGCGAGTTTATTAGCAAGTGCATTGGAGATGTCATACCCACTGTGACTATTAAAACCTTTCCTAACCAGAAACCGTGGATTGATGGCAGCATTCGCGCAAAACTGAAAGCGCGAACCACTGCTTTTAATCAGGGCAAGGCGTCCGGAAACATGACCAAATACAAACAGTGTAGCTATTCCCTCCGCAAGGCAAACAAACAAGCTAAGCGTCAGTATAGAGACAAAGTAGAGTAGCAATTCAACGGCTCAAACACGATACGTATGTGGCAGGGTCTACAGTCAATCACGGATTACAAAAAGAAAACCAGCCCCGTCGCAGACATCGACGTCTTGCTCTCAGACAAATTAAACAACTTCTTTGCTCGCTTTGAGGACAATACAGTGCCACTGACATGGCCCGCTACCAAGGCCTGTGTGCTCTCCTTCTTCGTGGCCGAGGTGAGTAATGCATTAAACGTGTTAACCCACACAAGGCTGCCGGCCCAGACAACATCCCTAGCTGCGTCCTCAGAGCATGTGCAGACCAGCTGCTGGTGCGTTTACGGACATATTAAATCATCCCTATCCCAGTCGCTGTCCCCACATGCTTCAAGTTGGCCACCATTGTTCCTGTTCCCAAGAAAGCTAAGGTAACTGAGCTAAATGACTACCGCCCTGTAGCACTCACTTCCGTCATCATGAAGTGCTTTGAGAGACTAGTCAAGGATCATATCACCTCCACCCTACCTGACACCGTAGACACACTCCAATATGCTTACCGCCCTAATAGGTCCACTGACGATGCAAGCGCCATCACACTGCCCTATCCCATCTGGACAAGAGGAATACCTATGTAAGAATGCTGTTCATTTACTACAGCTCAGAATTTAACACCATAGTACCCTCCAAACTCATCATTAAGCTCGAGACCTGGGTCTCGACCCCGCCCTGTGCAACTGGGTCCTGTACTTTCTGACGGGCCGCCCCCAGGTGGTGAAGGTAGGAAACAACATCTCCACCCTGCTGATCCTCAACACTGGGGCCCAACAAGTGTGTGTTCTGAGCCCTCTCCTGTACTCCCTGTTCACCCATGACTGCGTGGCCATGCACGCTTCCAACTCAATCATCAAGTTTGCAGACGACACAACAGTGGTAGGCTTGATTACCAACAACAATGAGACGGCCTACAAAGAGCAGGTGAGGGCCCTCGGAGTGTGGTGTCAGAAAAATAACCTCTCACTCAACATCAACAAAACAAAGGAGATTATCGTGGACTTCAGGAAACAGCAGAGGGAGCACCCCCCCATCCATATCGATGGGACAGTAGTGGAGAAGGTGGAAAGTTTTAAGTTCCTCGGCGTACACATCACGGACAAACTGAAATAGTCCACCCACACAGACAGCGCCTCATCAACCTCTGGAGGCTGAATAAATGTGGCTTGTCACTTAAAACACTCACAAACTTTTACAGATGAACAATCGAGAGCATCCTGTCAGGCTGTATCATCACCTGGTACGGCAACTGCACCGCCCTCAACCGCAAGGCTCTCCAGAGGGTAGTGCGGTCTGCCCAACGCATCACCGGGGGCAAACTACCTGCCCTCCAGGACACCTACATCACCCGATGTCACAGGAAGGCCAAAAAGATCATCAAGGACAACAACCACCCGAGCCACTGCCTATTCACCCCGCTATCATCCTGAAGGCAAGGTCAGTACAGATGCATCAAAGCTGGGACCGAGAGACTGAAAAACAGCTTCTATCTCAAGGTCATCAGACTGTTTTAAACAGCCACCACTAACATAGAGAGGCTGCTGCCAACATACAGACTCAAATCTCTGGCCACTTAAATAAACAGACATAATAAAAGGTATCACCAGTCACTTTAAATAACGCCACTTTAATAATGTTTACATACCCTACATTACTCATCTCATATGTATATACTGTATTCTATACCATCTACTCCATCTTGCCTATGCCGCACGGCCATCGCTCATTCATATATTTATATGTACATATTCTCATTCATCCCTTTACATTTGTGTGTATAAGGTAGTTGTGAATAAGTTAGATTACTTGTTAGATATTACTGCATTGTCGGAACTAGAAGCACAAGCATTTCACTACACCCGCATTAACATCTGCTAACCATGTGTATGTGACAAATAACATTTGATTTGATTTGATTAGTTGCCATATTATTATTTTTATTATTATTATTATTGCTAGTAAGTATTGTTTGTTTTGCTTTTTTCATTTAAACACTTGAAAACAAGATGATGCATCTCAACAGATTTAATCCTGCAAAACCTCAGATAAATAAATAAATACATATTTGAAAAGAAAAGAACAGCAGTATATAGAATGTTACTGTACCTGTGACAGCCAGAGTGACTCCAGGATCACCAGTATATTTTCATTTGTTACGATCTGTTATAAATCTGAACTTGTACGTAGCTGAGTCACTCTCTCTCAGGTTTGTGATTGTCAGGGTGTGGCCATTCTTCTTGTCACTACGGTACGTTACACGACCTTAGTAGTCTGGGTCATCACTCAGACTCACAGGATTCCCCTCAGCATCAATTTTAGTGAACCAGAGGGTTGTTGTGACTGTACCAATGGGATATGTGTAAGAGCAGAACAGCTCCACTGTTGACCCCTTCAAGGTACAGATACTCTGAGGGGTGTAAGTCACACTCCAGCCATACTGACCCAGTACCACTGATACATTCACACATCACAAGGGCATTACCTACTGGCTTACACTAACAGTAGGGTTTGTCCACCCTTTGTGTCTGTAGTTGCTGAGTTGAGTGTGAATGGAAACAACAGCTACACTTATTGAGGTGTGAAATGCAGCTAGTGAAGTGGAGATTCCTAACAGACGACACCACTGAACACACCAGAATAATATTAAGATCTGTATGCTTTTACAAATGTCTAAGGATCCTATAATACAATTATAAATGATAACATACCTGTCACAGACCAGAGAAAGACCACCAACACACCTCCTGCTGTTCTCAAGGCCATTGTTGCATCTCCCACCCTGCAGTCTTAGAAACATAAACAACAACTCACTCTATAGCTGGTGAATAACTCCACCTGATACATTGAAGTAGAAACTGTATGGGGTACAGGGCCTCATTACTGAAAATGAACCAGGCTCATATTGTGTTGTGCTGTATTGTGCTACAGATATAGGATCTTAATTTGAACCCCCATTTGTTGGAGAGAATGTTCCTGGTAAGCAGGAAATACAATATTGTAGTGTATTCAAGGTTTAAAAAGGCTTCTAAAGTTTGTAACTTTCTATTTAAAATGTCAGACTTGATTTTCTCCAACGGAAACGGTGTCAACCACCACATTAATTATAATCCACATAATAATTAACGTTTCTTGTTGCTGCAGGATTATTTTTAAGATCCTACATGTGTATATGGTTGTGTGTGTGAATACTGTCTGTCTATTGCACTATGGATCAACATCATCAATAACATCATCAACAACAACAACAACAACGTATTGAACAGATGTGTAGAACTGTAAACACATATTTCTATATTGATCATTCTGAAGCTGTTTTATTCTCAGAACCCCAAATATAGGAGGATAAATGTTCAATCCTCTACGGTCCGTCAAGCTGTACAGCAGCCTAAAGACTGACCACCAGGTTCAATGATAAATCTTATCCCCAAGCTATGAGGATAGAAAGCAAGTGACTCTCACTCACTCACTCACTCACTCACTCACTCACTCACTCACTCACTCACTCACTCACTCACTCACTCACTCACTCACTCACTCACTCACTCACTCACTCACTCACTCACTCACTCACTCACTCACTCACTCACTCACTCACTCACTCACTCACTCACTCACTCACTCACTCACTCACTCACTCACTCACTCATTCACTCACTCACTCACTCACTCACACACACACACATACCTTTTATATAATACATATATGGACTTGGGGCCCTGTTCCTAAATCAACACTGGGGGACAATGACACACCTTGCTGAATACTGGCCCTGAAGTAACAACCAAAACACAGGTCAAAACACAACAAGAAGTAAAATGATACATTACCCTCAAGTACATTACTAATGACTAAAAACAAATGACCAAAAACTATATTTCAAGATATTGTCAAGAGTACTTACAGAGTGAAGTGAAGGGGAGAGGTATTGTACAATGAGTCACCTTACTGGTAGTGCATGGACACTGACATTAAGTGTGTGTTCTGTGGTTGATACATATTTAAAGTAGTTAAGACACAAGTAGCTGATGCAGAACTTCCTTCCTCTTAAAGTCATTAACATGCATGAGGACCAGACCAGCACATAGAAAGGGGAGGTTACTGTATTTCAAAAGAAAATGTACAACAGACTGCATATCTAGTTGCCTTTCTTCATTTGAGTACTGGGCTTACATTGTTTTAAACCTGGCCCATTTACAATGTATTCTATTGACTAAATACAGAATCATGTTTACTATAGCCTACTATTTTACTATAGCCTCCCTCTGAGTTCTACATGGAACAGGTCAAAGTTCCATTTACATTTGATCAGTTCAATGATGTCATTCATTCTAATCCACAAACACATTCAATTTACACTCCTCATCAGCTGCATCAAAGTGGTACTGAAGGTTCCAGTGTTCTAGACTAGAGCTCCACCTCGTGGCATCTCAACATTACTGCAGCCGTCAGATAAGAATGTCCTCAATAATATTGGGATAATAACAACATTACAAACTGGAAATGAATCAGATAGAATGGTGAAAAACAACACTGTCTAGTACTTGACAAAGTCACATTTAATAAGCACACAAACACGTGTAGCGAAATCCTGCATGGAGTCTTCACCGTACACTTTAAGAGCGCAGCAGCAGTCAGGAAGGAGGAAATCAAGACGGCTCTTCCGGCTCAGTGTCGGAGCTCTCGATTGGCGGGGCAGTTTTGACGGGTGTGTTCAACTCCGCTTACGTCTTGTTTGGTTTCAGCTTGCTTAGTTTATAACATTTCTAAGTGTGATCGCTGTTGTTATCGCGCTACACTCCTGACGAGTTGGAAGCGTTCTGGCCTCTGATCTCATCGATTACGAGCAACATTGTTGCAAGCTTTTGTCAAACGAACAACCAAGGATTGTGTCGGACGGACAAATACACGTTCAAGCCTGGACACAACAGCTAAGCCCATCTCTCTTTCTATCTCCTTCTTCAGTGAAATATGTTCTCTCTTAGTGCTGCTCTCTTCATGTTCAGAGCCTTCAGTGAACTAATAATGCACTGTAGGACTGTTTGACATGTTAGTTAAAGGGAGGTTGCTGAGTGTTTTGAACTTTATTGATTTTGTGTGGGACAACAGACATTTAGAAATGTTGAAGTCCTTTTGTTGTCTATGAACACACCTACACACACCCATTCATACCCCCTCCCTCCTCCACTTGGAGGTAATACAGAATATTGCAAATTCTCTAAGTTTTATGACTGCGTTCTTTCTTGTCCATTGTTTCTAGGAAGTTGCCTTTGTATTGCTTTGCCATTAATCTTGTATGAGTAATTATTGGTTAGGTTACCCCTGTGCTGTGACTTGTCTTCTCCTTTCTCCCCACTGGCTATCTGGCCAACAGGGTAACCTATAGGCAGTCTCTTCTGCTAATGTGTCTGGTAGTGGTTCTCTATCTATCCTACTCTTTTCAGTTCAGCAGGTTAATACCTGTCTGGTAGTGGTTCTCTATCTATCCTACTCTTTTCAGTTCAGCAGGTTAATACCTGTCTGGTAGTGGTTCTCTATCTATCCTACTCTTTTCAGTTCAGCAGGTTAATACCTGTCTGGTAGTGGTTCTCTATCTATCCTACTCTTTTCAGTTCAACAGGTTAATACCTGTCTGGTAGTGGTTCTCTATCTATCCTACTCTTTTCAGTTCAGCAGGTTAATACCTGTCTGGTAGTGGTTCTCTATCTATCCTACTCTTTTCAGTTCAGCAGGTTAATACCTGTCTGGTATTGGTTCTCTATCTATCCTACTCTTTTCAGTTCAGCAGGTTAATACCTGTCTGGTAGTGGTTCTCTATCTATCCTACTCTTTTCAGTTCAGCAGGTTAATACCTGTCTGGTAGTGGTTCTCTATCTATCCTACTCTTTTCAGTTCAGTAGGTTAATACCTGTCTGGTAGTGGTTCTCTATCTATCCTACTCTTTTCAGTTCAGCAGGTTAATACCTGTCTGGTAGTGGTTCTCTATCTATCCTACTCTTTTCAGTTCAGCAGGTTAATACCTGTCTGGTAGTGGTTCTCTATCTATCCTACTCTTTTCAGTTCAGCAGGTTAATACCTGTCTGGTAGTGGTTCTCTATCTATCCTACTCTTTTCAGTTCAGCAGGTTAATACCTGTCTGGTAGTGGTTCTCTATCTATTCTACTCTTTTCAGTTCAGCAGGTTAATACCTGTCTGGTAGTGGTTCTCTATCTATCCTACTCTTTTCAGTTCAGCAGGTTAATACCTGTCTGGTAGTGGTTCTCTATCCTACTCTTTTCAGTTCAGCAGGTTAATACCTGTCTGGTAGTGGTTCTCTATCTATTCTACTCTTTTCAGTTCAGCAGGTTAACACCTGTCTGGCGCCTCTCTCTAACAACACTGCTACAAACTGATGTCTGTATTGGTACAACATGTCAATGTCATATTCTGTTACACTGTTTCTGTCTCAAATGGCACCCTAATCCCTATATAGTGCAATACTTTTGACCGGGGGGGGGGGGGGTGTTCGTTCCAGGGGATGACTGATATCATGCACTCCATCTATGATACAGTATGATGGGAATGTGTTTGTCAGCAGCATACCACCCTGCGTCCCTGGATGGGAGACCAGATGCTGCTGGGAGTGGTGTTGGAGGGCCATTAGGAGGCACTCTTTCCTCTGGTCTAAAAAAATATCCCAATGTCCCAGGGCAGTGATTGGGGACGTTGCCCTGTGTAGGGTGCTGTCTTTCAGATGGGATGCTAAACGGGTGTCCTGACTCTCTGGTCACTAAAGATCCCATGCCACTTATCATAAGAGTAGGGGTGTTAACCCTGGTGTCCTGGATAAATTCCCTACCTCGCCCTCATACAATCACAGTCACCTAATCATCCCCAGCTTCCAATTGGCTGATTCATCCCCCTCTCCCTGTAACTATTCCCCAGGTCGTTGCTGTAAATGAGAATGTGTCTCAGTCAACTTACTTGATTAAATAATATAAAAAACGTACCCCTGTATGCAGAACAACTTACCAATGCAGCATGTCGACAACTTATTCGAGGTAACAGAACTAACCACAGGTCTGAACACTTATGTAAATGTGATATTTCAGTATTTTTTTGATATGTTTGCAAAACATTTTTAAACCTGTTTTTGCTTTGTCATTAATGGGTATTGTGTGTAGATTGACGGGAAAATAAACAATTTCATCCATTTTAGCACAAGGCTGTAACTTAACAAAATCTGGAAAAAGTCAAGGGGTCTGAATGCTTTCATTTTTTTTTTTTTTTTTTCGAATCCAATTGAATCCTAATGTGCTTGTAGACAATGCTTTTATTTAAAGGCAGAGTTCCTGCGTTAGTGGAGATCACATTCAAGGTAAACACAGCAGATGTTGGCTCAAATGGAAATTACCTTTTAAATGCTTTAGCACGGTTTCTAATTGGATCCAGGCCCCAGGGTTAGATACGTCTACATCCTGTGTTTTCTAATTGGATCCAGGCCCCAGGGTTAGATAATTCTACCTCCAGTGTTTTCTAATTGGATCCAGGCCCCAGGGTTAGATAATTCTACATCCAGTGTTTTCTAATTGGATCCAGGCCCCAGGGTTAGATACGTCTACATCCATTGTTTTCTAATTGGATCCAGGCCCCAGGGATAGATACGTCTACATCCATTGTTTTCTAATTGGATCCAGGCCCCAGGGTTAGATAATTCTACCTCCAGTGTTTTCTAATTGGATCCAGGCCCCAGGGTTAGATAATTCTACCTCCAGTGTTTTCTAATTGGATCCAGGCCCCAGGGTTAGATAAGTCTACCTCCATTGTTTTCTAATTGGATCCAGGCCCCAGGGTTAGATACGTCTACATCCATTGTTTTCTAATTGGATCCAGGCCCCAGGGTTAGATAATTCTACCTCCATTGTTTTCTAATTGGATCCAGGCCCCAGGGTTAGATAATTCTACCTCCATTGTTTTCTAATTGGATCCAGGCCCCAGGGTTAGATAATTCTACCTCCAGTGTTTTCTCATTGAATCCAGACCCCAGGGATAGTTAATTCTACCTCCAGTGTTTTTCACAAGGGTTTTAAAAGGACCCTCTAGACATAACCTCTTTATTGTTGCATTCTGACTTTGTGAACAACCAAAAGGTCAAATAGAGGTTACTTATATTTGTCCTGTTTCAGGTGTAAGTGTGTAACCTTTACAGTGTGTGGTGTGAAATAGAAATAGTTTGTTGCATATCCCACTCCTCCTGAGACACCCTCGGGGAGGAGAAAGGGTTGCATATTCAACTGTTTCTCTGTTAGAAAGTGGACAAGAACAAAGATGGTGTGGTCACCATTGAGGAATTTCTGGACAGGGTGCCCATATTTAGCCCCACAGCCTCCACCCCTAGCTCTCCTCTATCCCCAAACACAGACTCATTAGGGCTGTCAGGGGGGTAAAACGTACCCCTCCATGGATCTCCACTCTCCCATCCGGCCCAATATCTACTGTTTGTTTACGGAATTCTGTGTGATTATTTAGTTAGAAAATATATAAGCCAATTTGTATATTGCTGATTCATTATGGAAACCAGAGTTCGTGCAGATAACCAATAATGTTACGACGTTCAGATGAGACTGAATGAGGTAAAGAATAATTGATGACTGAAATGGAAGAGATTTAGATCTGTAAGAGTTAATTCGGAAGACGGAACTCCTTTAAATAACTTCTCCGTGGTGCCCCAGGTTATTACTGAGGTAATTGTTACATGATTTAATTCAATCACGTAATCAATTAAACGTTAGGTAATCCATTTAATAAAATAGCATGCCATCACATTAATGAGATTCACAGACACTACAAAGTGATAAGAAACGGTGCATCAGAACCTTGAGGCAAAATATTACCATAACTTTGCCATAAAACCAATAATAAATGTATATGAAAATATCAAATAAACATATATTATTTGTATATCTTACAGTACTGTAATAGAATAGAAACGGTACTGTATACTGTAATAGTACAGTACTGTAATAGAATGACTGTATAACGTAATAGAATAGTACTGTATACTGTAATAGTACAGTAATGTAATAGAATGACTGTATAACGTAATAGAATAGTACAGTATACTGCAATATAATAGTACTGTAGAATGTACCGTAATATAATAGTACAGTACTATATACTGTAATAGAATAATACAGTACTGTATAATGCAATAGAATAGAAACAGTACTGTATAATGTAATATAATAGAAACAGTACTCTATACTGTAATCGAATAGTACTGTAATAGAATAGTACTCTATACTGTAATAGTACAGTACTGTAATAGATTGACTGTATAACGTAATAGAATAGTACAGTATACTGCAATATAATAGTACTGTAGAATGTAATTGAACAGTACTGTATAATGTAATTGAACAGTACTGTATAATGTAATTGAACAGTACTGTATAATGTAATTGAACAGGACTGTAGAACGTAATAGAACAGGACTGTAGAACGTAATAGAACAGGACTGTAGAACGTAATAGAATAGTACAGGACTGTAGAACGTAATAGAATAGTACAGGACTGTAGAACGTAATAGAATAGTACAGGACTGTAGAACGTAATAGAATAGTACAGGACTGTAGAACGTAATAGAATAGTACAGGACTGTAGAATGTAATAGAATAGTACTGTAGAATGTAATAGAATAGTACTGTAGAATGTAGTATAATAGTACAGTACTGTAGAATGTAATAGAATAGTACAGGACTGTAGAATGTAATAGAATAGTACAGGACTGTAGAATGTAATAGAATAGTACAGGACTGTAGAATGTAATAGAATAGTACAGGACTGTAGAATGTAATAGAATAGTACAGGACTGTAGAACGTAATAGAATAGTACAGGACTGTAGAATGTAATAGAATAATACAGGACTGTAGAATGTAATAGAATAGTACAGGACTGTAGAATGTAATAGAATAGTACAGGACTGTAGAATGTAATAGAATAGTACTGTAGAATGTAATAGAATAGTACTGTAGAATGTAATAGAATAGTACAGGACTGTAGAATGTAATAGAATAGTACAGGACTGTAGAATGTAATAGAATAGTACAGGACTGTAGAATGTAATAGAATAGTACAGGACTGTAGAATGTAATAGAATAGTACAGGACTGTAGAATGTAATAGAATAGTACTGTAGAATGTAATAGAATAGTACTGTAGAATGTAATAGAATAGTACTGTAGAATGTAATAGAATAGTACAGGACTGTAGAATGTAATAGAATAGTACAGGACTGTAGAATGTAATAGAATAGTAGAGGACTGTAGAATGTAATAGAATAGTACAGGACTGTAGAATGTAATAGAATAGTACAGGACTGTAGAATGTAATAGAATAGTACAGGACTGTAGAATGTAATAGAATAGTACAGGACTGTAGAATGTAATAGAATAGTACAGGACTGTAGAATGTAATAGAATAGTACAGGACTGTAGAATGTAATAGAATAGTACAGGACTGTAGAATGTAATAGAATAGTAGAGGACTGTAGAATGTAATAGAATAGTACAGGACTGTAGAATGTAATAGAATAGTACAGGACTGTATAATGTAATAGAATAGTACAGGACTGTATAATGTAATAGAATAGTACAGGACTGTATAATGTAATAGAATAGTACAGGACTGTAGAATGTAATAGAATAGTACAGGACTGTAGAATGTAATAGAATAGTACAGGACTGTAGAATGTAATAGAATAGTACAGGACTGTATAACGTAATAGAATAGTACAGGACTGTAGAATGTAATAGAATAGTACAGGACTGTAGAATGTAATAGAATAGTACAGGACTGTAGAATGTAATAGAATAGTACAGGACTGTAGAATGTAATAGAATAGTACAGGACTGTATAATGTAATAGAATAGTACAGGACTGTATAATGTAATAGAATAGTACAGGACTGTAGAATGTAATAGAATAGTACAGGACTGTAGAATGTAATAGAATAGTACAGGACTGTAGAATGTAATAGAATAGTACAGGACTGTAGAATGTAATAGAATAGTACAGGACTGTAGAATGTAATAGAATAGTACAGGACTGTAGAATGTAATAGAATAGTACAGGACTGTAGAATGTAATAGAATAGTACAGGACTGTAGAATGTAATAGAATAGTACAGGACTGTAGAACGTAACAGAATAGTACAGTATTGTATAACGTAATAGAATAGTACAGGACTGTATAATGTAATAGAATAGTACAGGACTGTATAATGTAATAGAATAGTACAGGACTGTATAATGTAATAGAATAGTACAGGACTGTATAATGTAATAGTACAGGACTGTAGAATGTAACAGAATAGTACTGTATAACGTAATAGAATAGTACAGTATTGTATAACGTAATAGAATAGTACAGGACTGTAGAATGTAATAGAATAGTACAGGACTGTAGAATGTAACAGAATAGTACTGTATAACGTAATAGAATAGTACAGTATTGTATAACGTAATAGAATAGTACAGGACTGTATAATGTAATAGAATAGTACAGGACTGTAGAATGTAATAGAATAGTACAGGACTGTAGAATGTAATAGAATAGTGGAGGACTGTAGAATGTAATAGAATAGTGGAGGACTGTAGAATGTAATAGAATAGTGGAGGACTGTAGAATGTAATAGAATAGTGGAGGACTGTAGAATGTAATAGAATAGTGGAGGACTGTAGAATGTAATAGAATAGTGGAGGACTGTAGAATGTAATAGAATAGTAGAGGACTGTAGAATGTAATAGAATAGTAGAGGACTGTAGAATGTAATAGAATAGTAGAGGACTGTAGAATGTAATAGAATAGTAGAGGACTGTAGAATGTAATAGAATAGTAGAGGACTGTAGAATGTAATAGAATAGTAGAGGACTGTAGAATGTAATAGAATAGTAGAGGACTGTAGAATGTAATAGAATAGTAGAGGACTGTAGAATGTAATAGAATAGTAGAGGACTGTAGAATGTAATAGAATAGTAGAGGACTGTAGAATGTAATAGAATAGTAGAGGACTGTAGAATGTAATAGAATAGTAGAGGACTGTAGAATGTAATAGAATAGTAGAGGACTGTAGAATGTAATAGAATAGTAGAGGACTGTAGAATGTAATAGAATAGTAGAGGACTGTAGAATGTAATAGAATAGTAGAGGACTGTAGAATGTAATAGAATAGTAGAGGACTGTAGAATGTAATAGAATAGTACAGGACTGTATACTGTAATAGAATAGTACAGGACTGTATAATGTAATAGTACAGGACTGTATACTGTAATAGAATAGGACTCTATACTGTAATAGAATAGTAGAGTACTGTAATAGAATAGTACTGTAGAATGTATCAGAATATTACTGTAGAATGTAATAGAATAGTACAGTACTGTATAACGTAGTATAATAGTACAGGACTGTATACTGTAATAGAATGGTACTGTAGAATAGAAGTATTGTTCCTGTGAGCAAACATCAAGAAGAAATTAAAACATATATTTATAAGGTTCTCAGCCTTGATATAAAATATAACTGGACATCGAGGCTATTTCAGAAATACAAAGCAAAGTTATTGTGTTCAGATGAATGGAAAATGTTTTTACATAAAAAGTATTTACAAGGGTCCTCCTCTTATTCATCATAGTTTAAAAGGCAAAACTGACCCTAGATCAGCTCTCCAACTAAGTGTGAATACAGTAGTCCTGTGTCTCAGTTGGTAGAGCATGGTGCTGACCCTAGATCAGCACTCCAACTAAGTGTGAATACAGTAGTCCTGTGTCTCAGTTGGTAGAGCCTGGTGCTGACCCTAGATCAGCACTCCAACTAAGTGTGAATACAGTAGTCCTGTGTGTTGGTAGAGCATGGTGCTGACCCTAGATCAGCTCTCCAACTAAGTGTGAATACAGTAGTCCTGTGTCTCAGTTGGTAGAGCCTGGTGCTGACCCTAGATCAGCACTCCAACTAAGTGTGAATACAGTAGTCCTGTGTGTTGGTAGAGCATGGTGTATGGGTTCAATTCCCAATGGGGCCACCGGCATGAAAGATGTGTCCACACAGAATAAGTCTCTTTGGATAAAAGTGTTTCTAAATGGCATATCATGATATAATATTATAACACTTAGTTGGACTATACAGGTCCAGATATACAGGGTTTCTGTCAAACTTGTTGTGTTCAGGTCTGCTTGGTTCTGGGTTTGTTGTGTTCAGGTCCTCTTGGTTCTGGGTTTGTTGTGTTCAGGTCTTCTGGGTTTGTTGTGTTCAGGTCTTCTGGGTTCTGGGTTTGTTGTGTTCAGCTCTTCTGGGTTTGTTGTGTTCAGGTCTTCTGGGTTTGTTGACTCTACTATAGATCTCAGAAGAGTCCTCCTCAGCTGCTTGTGCTGCCGTGGGTCTGAAGAGAGAGAAACAGAAATTAAACAGAATCTGCTTCCCCTCAAAATTTCCTTCATATACTCTTTATAGTGCATTACTTTGACCAAGGCCTATAAGGTTCTGGTGACAAGTAGTGATCTAAATAAGGAATAGGGTTCAATTTGGAACACAAAACAGTGCCTCAAAACCACCACTCTCTCGTTATAGACATAGGAATTGTCTTGAGATTTCCATTGTTGTGTTTGTAGTTTAAGGAAGTGCCGTCACTAGTGGCCACTCGGGGTAAACTCTTTTGCTTATTAATGACATCATGGTCTTCTCGTCCAATAAGCAGCAGCATATGAATGAGCTGTAATCAAGAATATAGCTTGTTTACAACCAAATCTAATAAAATATATATGTAAATGGTATGTTATAGAAGGGTCAGATTTTGTTTTTGAGAAACTATCCCCAAGCATCTATTCATTTCCTCATCCTCGTTGTTCAGTAAGTGGCTCCAGAAACACCCCAAAACATCCTTTTAGAAACTAAAAAGCTCTAAGTAGTCTATAGTGATGCAGGTCTTTACATGTTGTACACATGAAGTTGTGTCATTCAGAACTTAATCCACAACGTTATGTTCCATGTTGAGACTTGAACGATGCTTCTCGTCCGTTCTAGCAGCATGATACACTGAGAATGGAACAGTTGGACGGGGAAACAGCACGAGTCACACAATGGAATATAACGTTGTGGATAAAGTTTGGAATGACACTTTCATGTGTACAGCTGTTACATCTAAAGTCCTGCATCACTATACTGAGAGCTTTCTGTTTCTAAAAGACGTATTTGTGTTTTTGGAGCATTTGTTCATCTTTTTTCAGAGCCTCTACTGCACAACGAGGATGAGGAAGTGAATTGCTGTTTGGGGAAAGTTTCTCTAAAACAAGTGAAGTCACAATAAAAGGTGTCTGGACCTTTCTATAACATGGCATTTACATATAAAATAGAAATTTGGTTGTAAAAAAGCCAACTTCTGCTTTATTGTGGTGTTTTCACAATGCTCTAGAAATGGCTCTATGTTATTTTAATGGCAGAATATGCTCACCGGTTGGCAGCACTGGGGCAGTTGTTTTTCACAGCATTGTACTGGACATCCTCTTCCTGTTTCTGTGGTTGAGGCAGCTGGACGGTGGAGTACAGAGGCACTTCCTGGTTTTTGGAGCGAGAGAAGTGGACGCTGGCGTAGTGAACATCATCCTGGTCGAAGGTGGCTGTTGTCTGTGCTGCAGTAGGGGTGAAGGCCACGCTTGAGACGTTTTCATACACTGGACTAGAGTCTCCCTGACGGGAAGAAGACAGACAATATAATGAGTAGAAATGTCCCACAGAGCAATACACATAATCTGATAGTAACAGACTCACCTGTACATTCTCTGATGTGTCTCTTTTGTCAGAGGTGGATTTGGAGGCCTTCTTCCTGGTTTGCACATTAATGAATTAATGAATTTATTATTGAAAGAATGAATGAATAAATGAACAAAGTAAGTTAATAAAAAAGAGTTAGAGTGAAATAATCTTTTAAAGAATCTCTCACCTGAACCACATGAGTCCAGAGAGACAGAGGATGAGAACCAGAACAACCACTATGATTCCTACAGCTGCAGTCAGAACTGAGGTTTGTTTCCCTAAAATAATATATGGATGATATGAGTCCTGGCATTTTATAAACTGAAAATTAACATAGTCCAGGACAATAATACAACATTTGTTAATTGATCTAATCTCAACGTATATATAAATATAAAACAAAGTACGATAAGCCAAAGTATAATTATTAATATTAGTTTGTAACATAATGTTGTGTTGAAATATTAAAGATGAATCTTCACCTGGTAAAAAGATCATCAGAGCTGTAGAGTTCCTAGATCCTCTTCCATTCCAGGCCTCACAGTGGTAATGTCCATTGTCCTTAGACTTGAACTTACTTATGTTGTACATCTGTCCAAATCCATTTAGAAAAGTCTCATTTTGAAAGTACCAGGTGTATTTGTCCACAGGTGGGTTGGCATCACTGCTGCAGGTCAGAGTCACTGAACTGCCCTCCACTATTTCACCAGAGGGACTCACTGACAAGGAGGTGTTCTTTGGGCCATCTGGTGGACAATATGTAACAACATTGTAAATAGTGTTTTACTTGTTATTGAAATATGAGTTTAAATGTGATCCTCTGATCAAAAGATGAGGTTAGGTGTATTTACACTGAACGTCCACAGACACAGAAGAAGAGTTGAGACGTCCATATATATTCTCAGCCTCACAGTAGTATTCTCCACTGTCCTCAGAGCTGATGGTCGTGAAATTGTATGTCTTCTCAGATCCTGTCAGTGAAGATCCATTATTCTTGTACCAGGTGTATTTGTCCACAGGTGGGTTGGCATCACTGCTGCAGATCAGAGTTACTGAACTGCCCTCCACTATTTCACCAGAGGGACTGACTGACACTGAGGTGCTCTTTGGGCCATCTGGTAAAGGATAATTTGTCAGACCGATAGGACAGTAGTATATTTACGACATTAGTATATTTACAAATGACATGCCAAAAATATATTCTCTGTTAATATCATTAACCTAAAACTCTGACTAACACAAAACGTTAACAAATACTCATTTGGAGATGATATGCTTAAGGACTACTTCATTTAATTATAATTGTTTTGCTACCTCAGCATTCAAACACTGAGCTGTACTTTACTCACACTTCACATCCATGTTTATGGTCCTAGACCTGTCTGTCCCCATCTCATTCTGGGACTCACAGTAGTACTCTCCACTGTCAGATGACTGGATTTGATTGAAGACATGAAGTGATCCTGTCATACTCTGATATTCACCTCCATTCTTCTTGTACCACCAGGTGTAACTTTGGACAGGTGGGTTGGCATCACTGCTGCAGGTCAGAGTCGCTGAACTGCCCTCCACTATTTCACCAGAGGGACTGACTGACACTGAGGTCTTTGGTTTATCTGATGTAAAATACCAAACATTTTGTCAAAGTAATATTATCAATGAGTAAAACAATGATTTTGTCTAAAATGATTGATAAAGTAAGATATCTCTTTTCCCTGAATACATGATACTTGCTAAGTAGAATACTGTACTATTATTGTACTGTACTCACACACTGCAGGAGAGCTGAGATCCTTGTGGCCTTTTACAGCACAGTAGTAGCTGTCTACAGCATTAGGGAGGACTGAATAGAGGGAAGTATTCTCAGTTACAACCTGTCCGTTCTTGTACCAAATGTAGGTGGGGTTGTCAGTCAGAGTACAGGTGGTGATACAGGTCAGTGTTCTCTGTCCCTCTGCAGCAGGAGTCAATTTTCTCCTGTAATTCAATATAATTTACAGTTGTATCATACAGGGTAGTATGACCAGTATATCATCATGTTATGTAAGTGTAGTATTACCTGTGACAGACAGAGTTGTTCCTGGGAAACTATGACCCCATTTAAAGTTGTATGTTTTAAAAGTGAAGCGATACTCAGCTGAGTCCTCCTCTCTCAGATCTGTGATTCTCAGGGTGAAGGGACCTTCGTATGTTCCAGTGTACTTCACACGACCTGCATACCCTGGGTCTCTGGTTAGGTCTTCAGGGGTCGACTTATCACTTCTAAACCAGAATGTTGATGTGGTGTAATAATAACCAACATAAGTACAGGATATGTCCACTGTTGACCCCTTCAAGACACACATTCTCCTCTTGGTGTAAGTCACTCTGTTGCAGCTCTGACCCTGAACACCTGAAACACAGTGACATAACAAGAGGACAACAGGATTATATTCTCAGTTCTTTCTAGAAATGCTAACAGTTCTCAAAGTGAAACCAACACACAGTATAATGTATTAAATTCACACTCACACGCTGCAGGAGAGTGGAGATCCTCATGGCCTTTTACAGCACAGGAGTAACTGTCTTCATAGTTACTGGAGACTGGGTCTTTGTACTGGGGGGAGGTGCTCTCATCTAGATGTTGTCCGTTCTTGTACCAGATGTAGGTGGGGTTGTCAGTCAGAGTACAGGTGGTGCTACAGGTCAGTGTCTTCTGTCCCTCTGCAGCATGAGTCACCTTCACCTGTAGACCTGAAACAATATGTATAAAACCACATACACCTCTGTGTTAACAGGATGGTTAATCTATTTTCTCCTGTAATTCAATATGATTTACAGTTGTATCATACAGTGTAGTATTACCTGTGACAGACAGAGTTGTTCCTGGGAAACTATGACCCCATTCAAAGTTGTTTGTTTTAAAAGTGAAGCGATACTCAGCTGAGTCTTCCTCTCTCAGATCTGTGATTCTCAGGGTGAAGGGACCTCTGTATGTTCCAGTGTACTTCACACGACCTGCATACCCTGGGTCTCTGGTTAGGTCCTCAGGTGTCAACTTATTAGTCCAACTAGCACTCCGTTTAGGTCTAAACCAAAGTGATGATTTGACTGTATTATAACCAACATAAGTACAGGATATGTCCACTGATGACCCCTTCAAGACACACATTCTCCTCTTTGTGTCAGTTACTCTGTTGCAGTACTGATACTGAACACCTGAAACATAATGACAAGAGGGCATGATTTACACAGTAGAATATTGAGCTTCAGTAATCGTGTGATACAGTTTTGTTAGACAACTCTGAAGCTGTTTAGCAGACAGAATAATTATATCTGAAAAGTTATACTAGAATACTGATTTGAATTCATACTCACACACTGCAGGAGAGTGGAGATCCTCATGGCCCTTTACAGCACAAGAGTAGCTGTCCTCATCATTAGGGAGGACTGAATAGGTGGAAGTTTTCTCAGTTTCTACCTGTCCGTTCTTGTACCAGGTGTAGGTTGGGTTACCAGTCAGAGGTCAGCTGGTGGTTCTACAGGTCAGTGTCTTCCTCTGTGACCGATGTGAAGGAGTCACCTTCACCTGCAGAGCTGTAGTAGATAAAACATTAAATCCCTGAATCACCTGTTCTCTAGTTTAATCACATGATGCAAGACATTCTCAAACTCATTTTATTCTTAAATCTTTCATATATACAAATCCAATTTCTAGACCTAAATGGACAGTAGATATTAATTGAACAGACTAGCAGTATAAAGCATATTACTGTACCTGTTACAGACAGAGTGACTCCAGGATCTCCATAATATCTCCCTCTGGTCTGATCTGTTGTAAATCTGAACTTGTACGTAGCTGAGTCTCTCTCTCTCAGGTCTGTGATTGACAGTGTACATTCTTTCTCCTTAACCCCATGATACTCCAGACGACCTGTATTCTCTGGGTCCTGACCTATATCTTTAGGTTCTACACCAGTCCCCCATTTAGTGAACCAGAGGGTTGTTGTGACTGTATAACCTCTGGGATATGTGTAAGAGCAGAACATCTCCACTGTTGACCCCTTCAAGGTACAGATACTCTGAGGGGTGTAAGTAACACTCCAGCCATTCTGACCCAGTACCACTGAAACACACAGTCACACAACACAATGGTATCAGAATGAAGACAAGGTATATTGGCTCACACTGAAGGTAGGATTTGTCCACACTTTGTTGCCATAGTTCCTGATTTGAGTGTGAATGGAAACCACAGATAAGCATTACTCAGTGATGTGTGAAAGATAACTATTTAACTTCTTATGGCTGCAAGGCAAAGTGTTGAGTAGCCAGTGAAATCGTGCCCATTTCAAACGGCCTCCTACTCAAATCTTGCTCGTACAATATGAATATTATTATTCTTTTTGGATAGAAAACACTTTCTAGTTTCTAAAAGAGTTGGAATTATTTCTCTGAGTGAAACAGAAGTCCTTCTGCAGCACTTTTCCTGACCAGGAAGTGAAATGTCAGAAATCGATGCTCTTTTCAACTTGATGCCTATACATGGTCTTAACACTTAGGAGTCTGCTGACACTCTATACGCCTTCCTATTGGTGTAAAGAGGATGTCAGAGAAGAAATTTTTGTGCTCCTCTTGGTCTGTGGTGGAAAAAAACCTATTTCTTTGACGTGACCGTCCACTTCCGGTACTCTGAAGGAAGTGGGATTGACTTCTGTTTTGCCTTGGTAACGAACGGCTAACGTCTCCGGCTCGAATTTTTTTTGATACATGTGACCATATCATCGTAATGTATGTTTTTTCAATATAGTTTAATCAGATTATTGAAACTTTATTCGGGAGTTTTGCCGTGTTCCGTCCTCTGACTGTGTTTACGTTGGAGAAATTTATGCCACTCGGCTAGTGCCAATGCTAATTGAAGAGGGAAATTTGCCATTCTGAATCGAAACAACGACTCATCTGGACAGAGGACACGTTCTTCAACATTCTGATGAAAGATCAGAAAAAGTAAGACCCATTTTATGATGTTATTTCATATATCTGTCGTGCATGTGAACTGGCCGTGGGCGCCCAATTATTTCTGTCTATTGTAGCTACGCTAATATAGCGATACATTTTGTTTTCGCTGTAAAACATTTAATAAATCGGAAATATTGTTTGGAATCACAAGATGCCTGTCTTTCAATTGCTGCAGACTATGTATTTTTCAGAAATGTTTTATGATGAGTAATTAGCTATTTGACGTTGGTGTCTGTAAATATTATGGCTGCTTTCGGTGCAATTTCGGATTGTAGCTGAAATGTAAACTATGGTTTATACATGAAATATGCAAATTTTTCGAACAAAACATATGCTATACAATAAATATGTTATCAGACTGTCATCTGATGAATTTGTTTCTTGGTTAGTGGCTATTTATATCTTTATTTGGTCGAATTAGTGATAGCACCTGATGGAGTAAGAAACTGATGGAGTTAGAAAAGTTGTGTCTTTTGCTAACGTGGTTAGCTAATAGATTTACATATTTTGTCTTCCCTGTAAAACATTTTAAAAATCGGACATGTTGGCTTGATTCACAAGATGTGCACCTTTCATCTGGTGTCTTGGACTTGTTAATGTGTGAAAGTTAAATATTTAAAAAAAATAGATTTTGAATTTCGCGCCCTGCACTTTGAGCTGGATGTTGTCATAAGTGTACCGGTGTCGGGCTGCCCCCGTAAAAGGTTAAAGTGAAGTGGAGACGCCTAACAGAACACACCAGAATAACATTATGATTCTTATCCTTTTAGAAATGTCTGTAGATTGATAAACAGAGAACTAAAAGATAAGAATGAGACCATACCTGCTACAGACCAGAGAAAGACCACCAACACACTTCCTGCTGTTCTCAAGGCCATTGTTGCATCTCCCACCCTGCAGTCTTAGAAACATAAACAACCACTCACTCTATAGTTGGTGAATAACTACATACAAACCATCAGGGGCAGCAGGTAGGGCTCTAGTCAAAGTAGTGCACTCTATAGCTGGTGAATAACTACATACAAACCATCAGGGGCAGCAGGTAGGGCTCTAGTCAAAGTAGTGCACTCTATAGCTGGTGAATAACTACATACAAACCATCAGGGGCAGCAGGTAGGGCTCTAGTCAAAGTAGTGCACTCTATAGCTGGTGAATAACTACATACATACCATCAGGGGCAGCAGGTAGGGCTCTAGTCAAAGTAGTGCACTCTATAGGGAATATGGTGTCATTTGGGATGCAGATATAACAACACATCATCATCACAGCCTTGAGTTGATGGTGTGTAAATAACATTCATCACAATAGTTTGTTAATATGGAGTGTCAGCGGTATCGGCAGGTAGCATAGTGGTTAAGAGAGTTGGGCCAGTAACTGAAACATTACTGGTTCAAATCCCAGAGCTGGCAAGGTGGAAAAATCTGCCATTTTGAGCAAGGCAGTTACTACCTTCTTGAATGATAACTCCTATCCCCAAGCTGTGAGGATAAACAACAAGTCACACATACCTTTTATATCATCATTATATGATAGTGTCTGTATTCACCAAGTGTCTCAGAGTAGGATCTAGGATTAGTTATCCCATTTAGATCATAATTATATGGACCAGGAGGACCTGATCCTAGATCAGCACTCCAAGCCTGAGACCCTTGAGTACATGACTTGTGGCTAAAAACTAAAAAACATATTTCAAGATATCAAGAGTACTTACAGACTGAAGGGGAGAGGTCTTGTACAGTGAGTCAACTGACTGGTAGTGAGTGGGAACTGCTAGTAAGTGTCAGTTGTGGTTGATACATATTTATGTAGTCAGAACACAAGTAGCTGATGCAGAACTGTCCTTTCCTTCCTCTTTAAGTCATTAACATGCATGACTACCTGAACAGCACATCAGAATAGTCTTTACTGTAGCCTACAATGTGGAATGTTTATAATATATTAGAATGTGTTTACTATAGCCTACGATGTGGAATGTTTATAATATATTAGAATGTGTTTACTATAGCCTGCTATTTTGAATGTTTATAATATATTAGAATGTGTTTACTATAACCTACTATTTGGAATGTTTATAATATATTAGAATGTGTTTACTATAGTCTACTATGTGGAATGTTTATAATATCTTAGAATGTGTTTACTATAGCCTACGATGTGGAATGTTTATAATATCTTAGAATGTGTTTACTATAGCCTACGATGTGGAATGTTTATAATATATTAGAATGTGTTTACTATAGTCTACGATGTGGAATGTTTATAATATCTAAGAATGTGTTTACTATAGTCTACTATATGGAATGTTTATAATATCTAAGAATGTGTTGCCTTGCTCCTCTCAGTTCTACATGGAACAGGTCAAAGTTCTATATATATATTTATTATTATTTATCTAAGCCTTATTTTACCAGGTAAGTTGACTGAGAACACATTCTCATTTACAGCAACAACCTGGGGAATATTAAAAAGGGGGATGAATGAACCAATTCAAATCTGGGGATGATTAGGTGGCATGAGGGCCAGATTGTCAATTTTAGCAGTGGACACCAGGGTTAACACCCCTACTCTTACAATAAGTGTCATGGGATCTTTAGTGACCACAGAGTCGGGACACCCGTTTAACATCCCATCCAAAAGACAGCACCCTACACAGGGCAATGTCCCCAATCACTACCATGGGGTATTGGGATGTATATATTTTTAAACCAAAGGAAAGAGTGCCTCCTTCTGGCTCTCCAACACCACTTCCAGCAGCTTCTGGTCTCCCATCCAGGGACTGACCAGGGTGAACCCTTCTTAGCTTCAGAAGCAAGCCAGCAGTGGGATGCAGGGTGGTATGCTGCTAACTGTTGGCCAGTTCCAAGGACTTGTAAGTAAGCATTTCATAGTAAGGTCTACACCTTCCATTAGATTTTCCTTTTATTCTACAAACCCATTCAATTCACACTCCTCATCAGCTGCATCACAGTGCTACTGAAGGTTCCAGTGTTCTAGACTAGAGCTCCACCTACTGGCATCTCAACATTACTGCAGTGTTCTAGACTAGAGTTCTCCCTACTGGCATCTCAACATTACTGCACCATCCTAATAATAATGTCCTCATTAATGTTGGGCTAATAACAACATTACAAACTGACAATACATCAGATAGAATGGTGAAACACAACACTGGCTACTACTTGACAAAGTCACATTAATCGCACAAACACTGATGTCTGTAGTAGTACAACATGCGGCATTGTCAGCTAACTGCTCAGACACGCTCCAGCTAGCTGTTTATACATGTACAAAACTACAAGGGTCTGAAAGACCTCTGGATGAGACCTCTACTAATCCCTAGGTAGTGACTCAGGAATGTGTGAAGGACCACAGGGACGTCAGAGCAAAGGGTTGTTATTGTGATCACAACAATTCACTCCGGTTCACTTTGGGTTCTTATACAACAGGGTTTCTAGGAGGAAAGAGATACATGGAAATAGAATGAAACCTTCTCTCCAGCTGCTTCTTACCCGTTGTGCTTTTTGTCCCTTCCTGCCTCCCGTCCAGGATGAGAACATCATGCAGTCCATGCATCTGTTCAACAACGTCATTTAGTGACACTTCCTCTGGGTGTGGCCTATCAGAAGGGACGCCCATATTTACCCCCACTGCCCCATGCTCTATCCCAAAAACAGACTCAATGGGGCTGTCAGGGGGGTAAACGATACCTCTTCATTGGATATCCACTCTCCCATCCACCCCTAACCCCTCTCTTCCTACCTGGGAAAGTTTGACACTAGTTAGGGGGTCAAGAAACATATGACATCACATTCTCACTAAACAATGATGTATTCTATTCTCTAACTACTAGTTGGACAAAATGGTGGATTTTCATCTCAAGGACAAAGGCTTGAAATCAAGAAATAATCTGAACTTGTTAACTGTGAGATGTAATATTATCAATCATGGAACATTCCGGTATGTTCCATCTTTCTGTGTTCCGGAGTGGAACGCCCTCACTGGTGGAACTACCTTCAACACTCCAAACATCCATGATGCCATATTGTGTCTGCATGATGTGTTTTAAAATGGCAACAAATAATATTTCATGTAACAGGACATTGCTCCGTCTGAGAGTGTCTGTGTTTATTTTGTACTGATGATGATGATGATGATGATATTGAAGGTGAATAAACCACTATTTGTAACGGTTCTCCTCTTCCTCTTCATCCGAAGAGGAGGAGCATGGATTGAACCAAGACGCAGCGTGATACTTAGACATGATATTTATTTAGACACGACAAAACAACTAAGACAAAAAACGAACAATACTTGATTAACTACAAAACAACAAACGACGTAGACGCACCTGAACATAAGAACTTACATATAACGAAGAACGCATGAAACAGGAACAGACTACATAAACCGAAAAAAACAAACAAACCGACAACAGTCCCGTGTGGCGCAACGACATACACAGACACAGGAGACAACCACCCACAAACAAACAGTGTGAAAACACCTACCTTAATATGACTCTCAATCAGAGGAAATGAAAAACACCTGCCTCTAATTGAGAGCCATATTAGGTCACCCTTTAAACCAACATAGAAACAGAAAACATAGACTGCCCACCCAAACTCACGTCCTGACCAACTAACACATACAAAACTAACAGAAAACAGGTCAGGAACGTGACATAACCCCCCTCTTAAGGTGCGAACTCCGGGCGCACCAGCACAAAGTTTAGGGGAGGGTCTGGGTGGGCATCTGACCACGGTGGTGGCTCAGGCTCTGGGCGAGGTCCCCACCCCACCATAGTCAATCCCAGCTTACGTTTCCCCCTACGACTGACCACCCTCCTATTCCACCCACTTACTTTTAATGGTAACCTTACGATAAGAGGCAGCACCGTGACAAGGGGCAGCACCGGGATATAGAAATAGCTCAAGACAGAGAGGTAGGTCAGGATAGAGGGGCAACTCCGGACTGAAAGGCAGCTCCGGACAGAGAGACAGCTCTGGACTGAGGGGCAGTTCTGGATTAATGGCCGCTCTGGGCTGAGGGGCAGCTCATGACTGGCTGACGGCTCTGGACGCTCATGGCTGGCTGACGGCTCTGGACGCTCATGGCTGGCTGACGGCTCTGGACGCTCATGGCTGGCTGACGGCTCTGGACGCTCATGGCTGGCTGACGGCTCTGGACGCTCATGGCTGGCTGGCGGCTCTGGACGCTCATGGCTGGCTGGCGGCTCTGGCAGATCCTGGCTGGCTGGCGGCTCTGGCAGATCCTGTCTGGTTGGCGGCTCTGGCAGATCCTGTCTGGTTGGCGGCTCTGGCAGATCCTGTCTGGTTGGCGGCTCTGGCAGATCCTGTCTGGTTGGCGGCTCTGGCAGATCCTGTCTGGTTGGCGGCTCTGGCAGATCCTGACTGACGAATGGCTCTAGCGGCTCCTGACTGACTAACGGCTCTGACGGCTCGGGACAGACGGGCGGCTCTAATGGCTCGGGACAGACGGATGGCTCAGACGGCGCTGGGGAGACGGATGGCTCAGACGGCGCTGGGGAGACGGATGGCTCAGACGGCGCTGGGGAGACGGATGGCTCAGACGGCGCTGGGGAGACGGATGGCTCAGACGGCGCTGGGGAGACGGATGGCTCAGACGGCGCTGGGGAGACGGATGGCTCAGACTGATCCTGTCTAGCGGAAGGCTTTGGCTGCTCCTGTCTGGCGGAAGGCTCTAGCGGCTCCTGTCTGGCGGAAGGCTCTAGCGACTCCAGTCTGGCGGAAGGCTCTGTAGGCTCATGGCAGACGGGCGGCTTTGCAGGCTCATGGCAGACGGGCGGCTTTGAAGGCTCAATACAGACGGGCAGTTCATGCGGCGCTTGGCAGACGGACAGTTCAGGCGCCGTTGGGCAGACGGCAGACTCTGGCCGGCTGAGACGCACTGTAGGCCTGGTGCGTGGTGCCGGAACTGGAGGCACCGGACAGGAGACACGCACTTCAAGCCTAGTGCGGGGAGCAGGGACAGGGCACACTGGACTCTCAAAGCGTACTATTTGCCTGGTGCGTGGTACCGGCACTGGTGGCACCGGGCTGAGGGCACGCACATCAGGACGAGTACGGGGAGAAGGAACAGTGTGTACAGGGCTCTGGAGACGCACAGGTGGCTTAGTGCGTGGTGCCGGAACTGGAGGCACTGGGCTGGAGACACGCACCATAGGAAGAGTGCGTGGAGGAGGAACAGGGCTCTGAAAACGCACTGGAAGCCTGGTGCGTGGTATAGGCACTGGTGGTACTGGGCTGGGGCGGGGAGGTAGCGCCGGAAATACCGGACCGTGCAAGCTTACTGGCTCCCTTGAGCATTGAGCCTGCCCAACCTTACCTGGTTGAATGCTCCCCGTCGCCCGACCAGTGCGGGGAGGTGGAATAACCCGCACCGGGCTATGTAGGCGAACCGGGGACACCATGCGTAAGGCTGGTGCCATGTAAGCCGGCCCAAAGAGACGTACTGGTGGCCAGATATGTAGAGCCGGCTTCATGACATCCGGCTCAACGCTCAATCTAGCCCTACCAGTGCGGGGAGGTGGAATAACCCGCACTGGGCTATGCACACGTACAGGAGACACCGTGCGCTCTACTGCGTAACACGGTGTCTGCCCGTACTCCCGCTCTCCACGGTTAGCCTGAGAAGTGGGCGCAGGACTCCTACCTGCCCTTGGCCCACTACCTCTTAGCCTCCCCCCAAGAAATTTTTGGGGTTTCTTCACGGGCTTCCGTGCTAGCAGCATACCTTCATAAATCCGGTTTTGAGCTTCATTCTCCGGTTTCCAGCCACGTCTCTTTGCTGCCTCCTCATACCACCGCTCCTGGGCTCGCGCTGCTTCCATCTCCTCACGAGCGCGGCGATATTCCCCAATGTGCGCCCAGTGTTTTTTTCCCTCTAATACTTCCTCCCAAGTCCATGAGTCCTGATCTCTTGGCCGCTGCTCGAACTCACGCTGCTTGGTTCTGGTAATTTGGTGGGTGGTTCTGTAACGGTTCTCCTCTTCCTCTTCATCCGAAGAGGAGGAGCATGGATTGAACCAAGACGCAGCGTGATACTTAGACATGATATTTATTTAGACACGACAAAACAACTAAGACAAAAAACGAACTATACTTGATTAACTACAAAACAACAAACGACGTAGACGCACCTGAACATAAGAACTTACATATAACGAAGAACGCATGAAACAGGAACAGACTACATAAACCGAAAAAAACAAACAAACCGACAACAGTCCCGTGTGGCGCAACGACATACACAGACACAGGAGACAACCACCCACAAACAAACAGTGTGAAAACACCTACCTTAATATGACTCTCAATCAGAGGAAATGAAAAACACCTGCCTCTAATTGAGAGCCATATTAGGTCACCCTTTAAACCAACATAGAAACAGAAAACATAGACTGCCCACCCAAACTCACGTCCTGACCAACTAACACATACAAAACTAACAGAAAACAGGTCAGGAACGTGACACTATTGCTATACAACCCAATGTAAATGTATTATTTGTAGTTACTATATGTACTGTAAAGTACAAGAGGTGAGATGTTGAAAGATTTCCATTTTCTCTCCACTGAAGAAACTGTTATAACAAGGTAAAAACAATGACAATGAAGTTAATTGTTAAAAGTATATTTAAAAAAATGTCACAACACAGTTTACAAAAAAAGATTTGATAAAAGCAATAAGAAACGTTGCATCAATCAGAACTCTTTCCTGGACGTTGAGGCAAAAGTCTCACAAAGTTGATGATTGTTTCAGAAACATAACATAAAAAAATACATAATTATATAAAATGCATTGGGAAAGTATTCAGACCCCCTGACTTTTTTCAAATGTTGTTACATTACAGCCCTCTTCTAAAATAGATTAAATAAAAATGTATTCTCAATCTACCACACTATACACATAATGACAAAACAAATAAAGGGTTTTTAAAAAGGTTTGCTAATTAAAACAGAAATATCTTTAGATAAGTATTCAGAGAATTTTCTTTGAGACCCGAAATTGAACTCAGCTGCATCTTGTTTCTATAAATCATCCTTGAGATGTTTCTACAACTTGATTGGAGTCCACCTGTGGTAAATTCAATTGACTGGACATGATTTGGTAAAGCACACACCTATCTATATACGGTCCCACAGTTGACAGTGCATGTCAGAGCAAAAATCATGAGGTCGATGGAATTGTCTCTAGAACTCAGAGACAGGATTGTACTGAGGCACAGATCTGGGGAAGGGTACCAAAACATTTCTGCATTTTTGAAGGTCCAAGAACACAGTGCCCTCCATCATTCTTAAATAGAAGATGTTTGGAACCACCAAGACTCTTCCTAGAGCTGGCCGCCCGGCAAAACTGATCAATCGGGGGAGAAGGTCCATGGTCAGCGAGGTGACCAAGAACCCGATGGTGACTCTGACAGAGCTCCAGAGTTCCTCTGTGGAGATGGGAGAACCTTCCAGAAGGACAGCCAACTTTGCAGCACTCCACCAATCAGGCCTTTATGGTAGAGTGGCCAGACGGAAGCCACTCCTCAGTAAATGGCACATGAAAGCTTGCTTGGAGTTTGCCGAAAGGCACCTAAAGACTCTCAGACCATGAGAAACAAGATTATCTGGTCTGATGAAATCAAGATTCAACTCTTTGGCCTGAATGCCAAGCGTCACGTCTGAAGGAAACCTGGCACCATCCCTACGGTGAAGCACGGTGGTGGCAGCATCATGCTGTGGGGATGTTTTTCAGCGGCAGGGACTGCGAGACTAGTCAGGATAGAGGGAAATATGAACAGAGAAAAGTACAGAGAGATCCATGATGAAAACCAGCTCCAGAGGGCTCAGGACCTCAGACTGGGGCGAAGGTTCAACCTTCCAATAGGACAAGGACCCTAAGCACACAGCCAAGACAACGCAGGAGTGGCTTTCGGGAGAAATCTCTGAATGTCCTTGAGTGGCCCAGCCAGAGCCCAGACCTGAAAATATCTGTGCACCGACACTCCCCATCCAACTTGACCAAGCTTGAGAGGATCTGCAGATAAGAATGGGAGAAACTCCCTAAATACATGTGTGCCAAGCTTGTAGCATCATGCCCAAGAAGACTCAAGGCTGTAATCGCTGCCAAAGGTGCTTCGACAAAGTACTGATTAACCTCTCTAGAGGGGGTGGGACGCTAGCGTCCCACTCGGCCAACATCCGGTGAAATTGCAGAGCGCCAAATTCAAAAACAGTGTTATACATCGCTTTAAAGATAAACTTCTTGTTAATCCAACCACGGTGTCAGATTTCAAAAAGACTGTACAGCGAAAGTAAACCTTGCGATGATCTGAGAACTTAGCCCAGCAGACAAATCATTACAAACAGTAACCAGCCAAGTAGACGAGTAACACAAGTCAGAAATAGCGATAAAATGAATCACTTACCTTTGATGATCTTCATATGGTTACACTCACAAAACTCCCAGTTACCCAATAAATGTTTGTTTTGTTCGATAATATCCCTCTTTATGTCCAAAAACCTCAGTTTTGCTGTTGCGTTTCGTTCAGTATTCCATTGGAACAAAGCGCGGTCACAAAAGACCGACGAAAAATCAAAAAAGTATCATAAAGGGTCGTAGAAACATGTCAAACGATGTTTATAATCATCCTCAAGTTGTTTTTGTCATAAATAATCGATAATATTTCAACCGGACAAAAGCTTCATCAGTAGAAAAAGAGAAACAAGAAAGGCACGCTCCCGGTCATGCGCAGGCTTCATGTCTGGAAATTTCCAATGTCCACTCATTGAAAGTGCTGTTTCTCCCTCATTTTTCAGAGTAAAAGCCTGAAACAATGCCTAAAGACTGTCACATATTGTAAGGCATAGAGATTGTGAACTGCATCATAAGTCTTTGTATGGTGGATAGGCTTTCAATGGAAAAACAGACATTTCAAAATAAAGGCACTTCTTGGATGGATTTTCCTCAGGTTTTCGCCTGTCATATCAGTTCTGTTATACTCACAGACATTATTTTAACAGTTTTGGAAACTTTAGAGTGTTTTCTAATTATATGCATATCCTAGCTTCTGGACCTGAGTAGCAGGCAGTTTACTTTGTGCACGCTTTTCATCCAAAATTCCGAATGCTGCAACCTACCCTAGTGAGGTTAAAGAGTCTGAATACTTATGTAAATGTTATATTGCAGTTTTTTGTATTTATACATTTGCAAAATTTTCCCTACTGGGACTTCCCATACGAAAAATGTATTGAAACACGACTGTAATGACTGTGAATTTGGATAAAAGTGTCTACTAGATGGCATATATTACTATATACTATTATAAACTGAGTAGTTTGGTTCATGGATGTTGATTGGCTGAAACAGAATTTCAGAAGTCTATACTGTATATCAGACAATATACCACGGGTATGACGTAAAAATACTTGTTTACTGTTCTATTTATGTTGTTAACCAGTTTAAAATAAGCCGTGGTACAGTATGTTGGTCATATATTATTTCTATCTTTCCCCATTATTTCTATCTCTACTTTGCACTTTCTTCCACTGCAAACCAACCATTCCAGTGTTTTTTTACTTGCTATATTGTATTTACTTCGCCACCATGGCCTTTTTTATATTTGTATTTATTTATATATATATTTTGTTTGCCTTCACCTCCCTTATCTCACCTCACTTGCTCACATTGTATATAGACTTATTTTTCACTGTATTATTGACTGTATGTTTGTTCTACTCCATGTGTAACCATGTGTTGTTGTATGTGTCGAACTGCTTTGCTTTATCTTGGCCAGGTCGCAATTGTAAATGAGAACGTGTTCTCAATTTGCCTACCTGGTTAAATAAAGGTGAAATAAAATATACCACAAACCCCTGAAGTGCCTTGTTGCCATTATAAACTTAAGCAATAAGGCCCGAGGAGGTGTGGTATATGGCCAATATATCACGGCTAAGGGCTGTTCTTATGCACAACGCGTAGTGCTTTGATGCAGCCCTTAGCCGTGGTATATTGGCCACATACCACAAACCCAGAGGTGCCTTATTTTAAACTGGTTACCAATGTACTTAGACCAGTAAATACAAATTTTAATACCCATGGTATACGGTCTGGTATACCACGCCTTTCAGCTAATCAGCATTCACGGCTCAAACCACCCGGTTTATAATGGTCAATATTCCACACCTACACAGGCATTATATCACTTCGTTTATATATACAGGTCCAGATATACAAGGTTTTTGTCAAACGTGTTCTGTTCAGGTCTTCTTTCTGGGTTTGTTCTTTTCAGGTCTTCTTCTTTCTGGGTTTGTTGCGTTCAGGTCTTGTTGGTTCAGGGTTTGTTGACTGTACTGTAGAGTACAGAGGAGTCCTCCTCAGCTGCTTGTGCTGCTGAAGAGAGAGAAACAGAAATGAAACAAAGACATCGTCCCAAATGGTGGCACCCTATAGGGCTCTGTCTAAAGTAGTGCACTAAATAGGGAATAGGGTGCCATTTGGAACAGAAGAACAGTTCATCAAAACCATCATCACATCACTCCCTCATTATAGACATAGTCATAGTCATAGTAATTGTCTTGAGATGTCAATTTTTGGGTTCATAGTTCGGGTTCATAGTGGTCACTTACATGCTGACCAGACCGGACAGGTCGCGTGCGCGAGCGTCGCAAAATACATTTTGAAATCCATGTTATTCAATTATTGCACCCACACTGCTCACGCGCGCCAACGAGCGTCTGCCATGCCAAGGGCTAAAATAGAACTCCTTTCTATTTCTGACGCAGATCGCACTGAAAGTCCTGCCTCTCCCATCTCCTCATTGGTTTATAGAAGCAGGTACCCACGTGCCATCTCCTCATTGGTTATACCCACGTGCCATCTCCTCATTGGTTATACCCACGTGGGTGATTGAAAGACGAACTGTTTTGCCGGTCGTCGTGGCAATACTATGAAAGTTTAGATGCAGATCACCATATAAGTTCAAAGATGAAAAAGCCTGGAAGGAGGAGAGATGACTAGAAATGATTCGTTTGGCCGTTTTATGTGTGGATTAATTGTCGGAGTAGAGGACCTTGTGCATTTCAGATAAAATAACAACTCAATATTTATATCCCATGACAAATTAGCTACCAACAGCAAGCTAGCTAAATAGGACAAATTAGATAGCAAGTGCAAGCTAACTAGCTAAATTTCCATACATGTTTAATGCTTTTCGACCTGTCCCTGTAACGACTTTCTTCCTGGGGTGAAGTAGAGGACCAAAATGCAGCGCGGTTAGTGTTCAACATGTTTAATTTGAACATAAATGGTGAACACTTACAACAATACAAAAACAACAAATGTGAAAGTCGAGACAGTCCTATCTGGTGCAGAACACAAACACAGAGACAGGAAACAAACACCCACAAAATCCCAACACAAAACAAGCCTCCTATATATGAGTCTCAATCAGAGACAACGACTACCATCTGTCTCTGATTGAGAACCCACACTAGGCTGACATAGAAACAGACAAACTAGACACACAACATAGAATTCCCACCCAGCTCACGTCCTGACCAACTAAACACATACAAAACAACAGAAAACAGGTCAGGAACGTGACAGAACCCCCCCCCCTCAAGGTGCGAACTCCGGGCGCATCCCTAACAACTCAAGGGGAGGGTCTGGGTGGGCATCTGTCCGCGGTGGCGGCTCCGGCGGTGGACGAGGGCACCACTCCACCATTGTCTTTGTCCACCTCCTTAGCGTCCCTTGAGTGGCGACCCTCGCCCCCGACCATGGTCCAGGAACCTTCACCAACTCCCCTCTACAATAGAGGAGACAACTCAGGACAGAGAGACAACTCAGGACAAAGAGGTAGCTCAGGACAGAGAGGTAGCCCAGGACAGAGAGGTAGCTCAGGACAGAGAGGTAGCTCCGGACAGAGGGACAACTCTGTACTAATGGCAGCTCCGGACTGGGTGGCAGCTCCGGACTGGGTGGCAGCTCCGGACTGGGTGGCAGCTCCGGACTGGGTGGCAGCTCCGGACTGGGTGGCAGCTCATGACTGGGTGGCAGCTCATGACTGGGTGGCAGCTCCGGACTGGAGGGCAGCTCCGGACTGGAGGGCAGCTCATGACTGGAGGGCAGCTCATGACTGGAGGGCAGCTCATGACTGGAGGGCAGCTCATGACTGGAGGGCAGCTCATGACTGGAGGGCAGCTCATGACTGTAGGGCAGCTCATGACTGTAGGGCAGCTCATGACTGTAGGGCAGCTCATGACTGTAAGGCAGCTCATGACTGTAAGGCAGCTCATGACCGTAGGGCAGCTCATGACCGTAGGGCAGCTCATGACCGTAGGGCAGCTCATGACTGTAGGGCAGCTCATGACCGTAGGGCAGCTCATGACTGTAAGGCAGCTCATGCAGCTCCTGACTGGCTGGCGGCTCTGGTTGCTCCTGACTGGCTGGCGTCTCTGGCAGCTCCTGACTGGCTGGCGTCTCTGGCAGCTCCTGACTGGCTGGCGTCTCTGGCAGCTCCTGACTGGCTGGCGGCTCTGGCAGCTCCTGACTGACGGACGGCTCTAGCGGCTCCTGACTGACGGACGGCTCTAATGGCTCGGGACAGACGGGCGGCTCTAATGGCTCGTGGCAGACGGATGACTCAGATGGCGCTGGGCAGACAGATGGCTCAGACGGCGCTGGGCAGACGGATGGCTCAGATGGCGCTGGGCAGACGGATGGCTCAGATGGCGCTGGGCAGACGGATGGCTCAGATGGCGCTGGGCAGACGGATGGCTCAGACGGCGCTGGGCAGACGGACAGTTCAGACGGCGTTGGGCAGACGGGCAGTTCAGGCGCCGCTGGGCAGACGGGCAGTTCAGGCACCGCTGGGCAGACGGCAGACTCTGGCCGGCTGAGACGCACTATAGGCCTGATGCGTGGTGCCGGAACTGGAGGTACCGGGCTGAGGGCACGCACCTCAGGGCGAGTGCGGGGAGGAGGAACAGGGCTCTGGCGATGCACTGGAAGCCTGGTGCGTGGTGTAGGCACTGGTGGTACTGGGCTGGGGCGGGAAGGTGGCGCCGGATATACCGGACCGTGAGGAGGACACGCGCTCTTGAGCACCGAGCCTCTCCAACCTTACCAGGTTGAATGGTCCCCGTAGCCCTGCCAGTGCGGCGAGGTGGAACAACCCGCACTGGGCTATGCAGGCGAACCGGGGACACCACCTGTAAGGCTGGTGCCATGTACGCCGGCCCGAGGAGACGTACTGGAGGCCAGATACGTTGGGCCGGCTTCATGACATCCAGCTCGATGCCCAACCTAGCCCTCCCAGTGCGGCAAGGTGGAATAGCCCGCACTGGGCTAAGCACGCGTACTGGGGACACCGTGCGCTTTACCGCATAACACGGTGTCTGACCAGTACGACGCCCTCTCACTCCACGGTAAGCCCGGGGAGTTGGCTCAGGTATCCAACCTGGCTTCGCCACACTCCCCTTTAGCCCCCCCCCCCCCCCCCCAAGAAATTTTTGGGTGAGCCTCTCGGGTTTCCAGCCACTCTGCCTTGCAAGCGCCTCATAATGCCGCCTCTCTGCTTTTGATGCCTCCAGCTCCGCTTTGGGACGACGACACTCCTCTGGCTCTGCCCAGGGTCCTTCTCCGTCCAGAATCTCCTCCCATGTCCATTCCTCCTTGTACTGCTGCTGCTGTTGCTGCTGCCCGTTGCCACGCTGCTTGGTCCGGGTTTGGTGGGTGTTTCTGTAACGACTTTCTTCCTGGGGTGAAGTAGAGGACCAAAATGCAGCGCGGTTAGTGTTCAACATGTTTAATTTGAACATAAATGGTGAACACTTACAACAATACAAAAACAACAAATGTGAAAGTCGAGACAGTCCTATCTGGTGCAGAACACAAACACAGAGACAGGAAACAAACACCCACAAAATCCCAACACAAAACAAGCCTCCTATATATGAGTCTCAATCAGAGACAACGACTACCATCTGTCTCTGATTGAGAACCCACACTAGGCTGACATAGAAACAGACAAACTAGACACACAACATAGAATTCCCACCCAGCTCACGTCCTGACCAACTAAACACATACAAAACAACAGAAAACAGGTCAGGAACGTGACAGTCCCCAAATTAATGTCATTGGTTCAGAGTTTGTTTTGATATTTTAACCTGCGTGTCGTGATCGTGTTTGGTGTAGGGGGACAAAATAAATGTATGCACGATAGCGCACGATGGCGCACGCACGCAGCAGGTTTGGGTTCCGTGTAAGGGTCAACTGTTTTGCTTATTGATGACATCTCCTACAATAAACTGCAGCATATGAATGACCTTAATGCAGAATATGCTCACCTGGTGGTAGCACTGGGAGGTTGAATTTCAGAGCAGCGTACTGGACATCCTCATCCTCTTTCTGGGTTTGAGGCACTTGGACGGTGGAGTACAGAGGCACTTCCTGGTTTTTGGAACGAGAGAAGTGGACGCTGGCGTAGTGAACATCATCCTGGTCGTCTGTGGCTGCTGTCTGTGCTGCTGTAGAGGTCATGGTCATGCCTGAGATGTTGTCATACACTGGACTAGAGTCTCCCTGATGGAGAGAGAGGACAGATAACATGAGGAGTGGAAATGTTCCACAAAGCATACACATTAATCACAGTCATCTTCTGATTCCAACAGACTCACCTGTCCATCGTGTGCTTTGTCTTTTGGGTCAGAGGTGGATTTGGAGGCTTTCTTCCTGTTTTGTAAACAAATGAACAAATTAATTAATTAATTAATTAATCTTCTAAAGTGAAATAATAAACAAAAAAACTCACCTGAACCACATGAGTCCAGAGAAACAGAGGATGAGAACCAGAACAACCACTATGATTCCTACAGCTGCAGTCAGAACTGAGGTCTGTTTCCCTATAATAAAATATGGATGATATGAGTACACAGCATGTTCTAATGTACTGAATATTATTATAATAATAAAATAGAATATCAATGTAATACTTGTTAATACTTGGGGATTTTATAAGCCAACCTGTAGTTATAAACAGAAGTGTAATTATCCAAAGTATAATTATTAAGATATATCTTGAAAATTAATTTTGTATTGAAGTATTAAAGATGCAACTTTACCTGCTACAATGATCTTCAGAGTAGTAGAGTTATTAGATGCTATTCTATTCTCAGCCTCACAGTAGTATTCTCCTCTGTCCTCAGAGATGATGTTAGTGATGCTGTAACTCTGTCCTGATGCTTTTGGTGAGGTTACGTTCTTCTTGTACCAGGTGTATCTGTCCACAGGTGGGTTGGCATCACTGCTGCAGGTCAAAGTCACTGAACTGCCCTCCACTATTTCACCAGAGGGACTGACTGACACTGAGGTGTTCCTTGGGCCATCTGGTGGACAATATGTAACACATTGCTAATACATAGTGCTTTACATGAGGAGCATCATGGAACTTGGACTTATGATTGAAATAAATTAAATATGTGTGATTCTCTGATCAAAAGAAGAGAAGGTTAGGTGTATTTACACTGAATGTCCACAGACACAGAAGAAGAGTTGAGACTCCCATATATACTCTCAGCCTCACAGTAGTATTCTCCACTGTCCTCAGAGTTAATGTTGGTGATGAGGAAGGTGTTTTCAGATCCTTTCAGTGAAGCTCCATTCTTCTTGTACCAGGTGTATTTGTCCACAGGTGGGTTGGCATCACTGCTGCAGGTCAGAGTCACTGAACTGCCCTCCACTATTTCACCAGAAGGACTGACTGACACTGAGGTGTTCCTTGGAGCATCTAGTAAAGCAGAATTTGTCAGAGGGTCAGGACTGTAATATACTACCTCAAATGACATCATGTCAAAAATAAATATCTAAAGTCAGAGAACTATCTAAAATAATCACTTACACAAAACATGAACAATAATACATTTGGAGAAACTTTAGGACCGGAGTGTCTACTAAACTATTCTTCAAGTGTTTGAGGTACTGAACATTCTAACTATAGACATGCATACATCTATGACATTGTGTGTAATTTCTATGTAATGATGAATATTGATAGATAAAGCAGTAATACTCTTCTCATTGATATTAAATGATTGATGTTTTCTAAGTAGAATAGTAGTTGAATTCTTACTCACACACTGCAGGAGAGTGGAGAGCCTCATGGTGTTCTACAGTACAGGAGTAACTGTCCACAGAATGACCCAACACTACTAGGGTATTACTAGAGTATTGATGGGAAGTGGGCTCATCTAGACGTTGTCCGTTCTTGTACCAGATGTAGGTGGGGTTGGGGTTGTCAGTCAGAGTACAGGTGGTGCTACAGGTCAGTGTTCTCTGTCCCTCTGCAGCAGGAGACACCTTCACCTGCAGACCTGAAACAATATGTATAAAACCACATAAACCTCTGTGTTAACAGGATGGTTAATTTATTTTCTCCTGTAATTCATTATGATATAGTATTGTAAAATACAGGGTAGTATTACCTGTGACAGTCAGAGTTGTTCCTGGGAAACTATGACCCCATTTAAAGTTGTCTGTTTTAAAAGTCGAGCGATACTCAGCTGAGTCCTCCTCTCTCAGATCTGTGATTCTCAGGGTGGACAGACCTTCGTATGTTCCAGGGTACTTCACACGATCTGCATACCCTGGGTCTGTGGCTAGGTCTTCAGGGGTCAATTCATCACTTCTATACCAGAATGTTGATATGGTGTAATAATAACCAACATAAGTACAGGATATGTCCACTGTTGACCCCTTTAAGACACAGATTCTCATCCTGGTGTAAGTCACTCTGTAGCATCTCTGACCCTGAACACCTGAAACACAGTGACATACTAAGAGGTCAACTGGATTATATTCTCAGTTCTTTCTAGAAATGCTAACAGTTCTCATATTATATAGTGAAACCAACACAGAAACACATTGTATACAGTTTTACAGTGATGTATTAGTGACAGATCTGTTTAGTTTTTGCTATGGGGAGGATTGTGTGTTTTTTTACATTCAGCCCAGGACCTCTGTAACGGCTTTCTTCCTGGGGTGAAGGAGAGGACCAAAATGCAGCGCGGCTAGTGTTCAACATGATTTAATAAAGAATATATTAGAACACTACAAACAACAAAACAAGAAATGTGAAAACCGAAACAGTCCTATCTGGTGCAGAACACAAAGACAGAAGACAACCACCCACAATCCCCAACACAAAACAAGCCACCTATATATGATTCTCAATCAGGGACAACGATTGACAGCTGCCTCTGATTGAGAACCATATTAGGCTGAACACAGAAACAGACAAACTAGACAAACAAACACAACATAGAATGCCCACCCAGCTCACATCCTGACCAACACTAAACAAGCAAAACACACAAGAACTATGGTCAGGACGTGACAACCTCCACATCCGGCTTCTTCACCTGCGGGATCATCTTAGAACAGCCACCCAGACAGCTGATGAACCTGAGGAGTAATTCTGTATGTGATAAAGCCCTTTTGTTGGGAAAAACTCAGTCTGATTGGCTGGGCCTGGCTCCTCAGTGGGTGGGCCTATGCCCTCCCAAGCCCACCCATGGCAGTGCCCCTGCCCAGTCATGTGAAATCCATAGATTAGGGCCTAATGAATTTATTTCAATTTACTGATTTCCTTATATGAACTGTAACTCAGTAAAATGGTTGAAATTGTTGCACGTTGCGTTTATATTTTTGTTCAGTATAATTGTATATGTATTTATGTAAAACATAGGGACCACAATGGATATAAGTCCCTGACTTTATTGTACAATCCTTTAAAACAACAATCCTGTTCACTTAAAAAATATTGTTTATATTTGTATTTTTTTAACTGACAAATAAAATCAATCAGTCAATCAATCCAAACTGAGCAGCAGACATTTGATGGACGGAAAGAGACATCTGTTACTAAACACCAACAAGTTGAATGACATTCAGAGATTGTCAAGCCTTCAATACTGGGTAAGACTACATGGTAGGGAGGGATGTGTTCTCTGTCAAGCCTTCAATACTGGGTAAGACTACAAGGTAGGGAGGGATGTGTTCTCTGTCAAGCCTTCAATACTGGGTAAGACTACAAGGTAGGGAGGGATGTGTTCTCTGTCAAGCCTTCAATACTGGGTAAGACTACAAGGTAGGGAGGGATGTGTTCTCTGTCAAGCCTTCAATACTGGGTAAGACTACAAGGTAGGGAGGGATGTGTTCTCTGTCAAGCCTTCAATACTGGGTAAGACTACAAGGTAGGGGAGATGTGTTCTCTGTCCAGATCTACATTGTCTATTTATTGTGGTGTTGAAAACACAAACCATGACATTGAAGTGGCTGAAGTTGGTCTGCTTTGTTTATTGGTTGTGTGCTGCATTGGCACAGAAACCTGTTGGTGGAAAATGTGTTGCATATATTTTGTTTATGATCGCAGTGTAAGGAAACAGGCAGGGTGAGCTTGTCTGTGGTGGTCGGGAACCCTCAAACGTCTGGCCCGTAGCCCTGTGTGACATCGATCATGCCACAAAAGCAGGCTGAAGTGACAAAGTCGGTATTCACGTTTACAAATGCAGGGTCGCTACAGTTATTCTTATTTGTGGTCGTAAACATTATTTTGAGTTAATTCTATGAGGGGGGAGGGTGTTCAATTTATTTTACAGTACAAAGGGAGGGTCATGTGAAAATATTTTAAACTTTGAAGACCAGTCCTGTCCCGTTCCCCAGTAAATTTTAATCTGTCCCTTAAAGAAACACTCACACACTGCAGGAGAGATGAGATCCTCATGGCCTTTTACAGCACAGGAGTAACTGTCTTCATAGTTACTGTAGACTGAGTATTTGTACAGGGGGGAGGTGCTCTCATCTAGATGTTGTCCGTTCTTGTACCAGATGTAGGTGGGGTTACCAGTCAGAATACAGGTGGTGCTACAGGTCAGTGTCTTATACTCTGAACTCCATCCAGGAGTCACCTCCACCTGAAAACCTGAATTAATGGAGAGCAAATAAAGAGTATATGGTTCAAAATGGGTGAGTTAATTATTATTATAATTATTATTATAATTATTATAATGTGTTATGTTACCTGTGACAGTCAAAGTTGTTCCAGGGAAGCTGTACCCCCATCTGGCCTCATCAGTTGTAAATCTGAACTTGTACTCAGTTGAATCACTCTCTCTCAGGTCTGTGATTCTCAGGGTGGAGTCCTTTTCTGTTTGTCGATGGTGTTCCACACGGTCTGCATACTCTGAGTCCTGGATCAGGTCTTTAGTTACATCAGACTCCCATTTGTTGAACCAGGATACTTCTGTGACCTTATGCCAACTGGGATGTGTGTAAGAGCAGGATATGTCCACTGTTGACCCTTTCAAAGCACAGATACTCTGATGGGTGTAAGTCACATTCATACAGCTCTCACCCACAACACCTGAAACAAAATGGAACTGATCAATTCCTGAAACGATAATGAGACTAAATGTTTTAGATGTATTGGACAGGTTAATTTTGAATAAAACAATATATATATTGACATACATGTACATACATCTATAAAACTGTTTATCATTCCAATGTATATAGTTAAGAATATTGATAGAGAAAGTAATACCATTCTTATTGGTTTTAAATGATACCACATACAATACTAGTTTCATTCATACTCACACACTGCAGGAGAGTGGTGATCCTCATGGCCTTTTACAGCACAGGAGTAACTGTCTGAATAATAACTATTGACAGAGTTTTGCCGGGAAGTGGGCTCATCGAGACGTTGTCCGTTCTTGTACCAGATGTAGGTGGGGTTGTCAGTCAGAGTACAGGTGGTGCTACAGGTCAGTGTTCTCTGTCCCTCTGCAGCAGGAGACACCTTCACCTGCAGACCTGAAACAATATGTATAAAACAACATACACCTCTGTGTTAACAGGATAGTTAATTTATTTTCTCCTGTAATTCAATATGATTTACAGTTGTAAAATACAGGGTAGTATTACCTGTGACAGACAGAGTTGTTCCTGGGAAACTATGACCCCATTCAAAGTTGTATGTTTTAAAAGTGAAGCGATACTCAGCTGAGTCTTCCTCTCTCAGATCTGTGATTCTCAGGGTGAAGGGACCGTTGTATGTTCCAGTGTACTCCACACGACTTGCATACCCTGGGTCTCTGGTTAGGTCTTCAGGGGTCAACTTATCACTTCTAAACCAGAATGTTGATGTGGTGTAATAATAACCAACATAAGTACAGGATATGTCCACTGTTGACCCCTTCAAGTCACAGATTCTCCTCTTGGTGTAAGTCACTCTGTTGCAGCCCTGACCATCAACACCTGGAATATAATGATAAGAATGCATGATTTACACAGTAGAATCCAGAGTAGTTCTGCCATCCTGTGTTACTGTTATGCTAAGTGTTATCTCTGAGGACTGTTTAGCAGACAGAATAATTACACTTGAAAAGTTATACTAGAATACTGAGTTGAATCCACACTCACACACTGAAGGAGAGTGGAGATCCTCATTGGCTTTTACAGCACAGGAGTAACTGTCTACAGCATAAGGGTAGACTGAATAGGGGGAAGTCTTCTCAGTTACAACCTGTCCGTTCTTGTACCAGATGTAGGTGGGGTTACCAGTCAGAATACAGGTGGTGCTACAGGTCAGTGTCTTCCATGTTGAAATCTGTGAATAAGGAGTCACCTTCACCTGCAGGTCTGGAGTAGACAACATCAACCTGAATCACCTGTTGTCTAGTGTCATCACATGATGCAATACATTTACCCTGAAGAAGGTGATGCTGAAACGTTGGTGGTTTTTACACAATAAATGACTGGGAGGTTATACATACGGAGTGTGTAACTCTCTTTGTTGTTATAGCTTCCAGTTTATTCTCCGGTAGTCAGCACCTCTACACTAAATCAGTTTCTCTGGGTGTGTTGTTATAGCTTCCAGTTTATTCTCCGTTAGTCAGCACCTCTACACTAAATACGTTTCTCTGGGTGTGTTGTTATAGCTTCCAGTTTATTCTCCGTTAGTCAGCACCTCTACACTAAATACGTTTCTCTGGGTGTGTTGTTAGAGCTTCCAGTTTATTCTCCGTTAGTCAGCACCTCTACACTAAATCAGTTTCTCTGGGTGTGTTGTTACAGCTTCCAGTTTATTCTCCGTTAGTCAGCACCTCTACACTAAATCAGTTTCTCTGGGTGTGTTGTTATAGCTTCCAGTTTATTCTCCGTTAGTCAGCACCTCTACACTAAATCAGTTTCTCTGGGTGTGTTGTTATAGCTTACAGTTTATTCTCCGTTAGTCAGCACCTCTACACTAAATACGTTTCTCTGGGTGTGTTGTTACAGCTTCCAGTTTATTCTCCGTTAGTCAGCACCTCTACTGTCACGTTCCTGACCTATTGTTCCTTTTTCTTTTATGTATTTAGTTGGTCAGGGCGTGAGTTGGGGTGGGTTGTTTTTTGTGTGTTTTGTCTATGTCAATGTTCTATGTTGCATGTGTGCACTTAGTTCTGTTTAGCTTCACGATCGTTTGTTTTGTTCAGTTTGTAATTGGTTGTTTTTTCCTTCATTAAAGAAGATGTATTTTTCACGCGCTGCGCCTTGGTCCTCTCTTTCTCAAGAAGACGATCGTGACAGAACTACCCACCAACCATGGATCAAGCAGCGTGAGCGGAACCAACAACAGCGGCAAAGTAACCAGGACTCGTGGACATGGGAGGATGTATTGGACGGCAAGGGTTGCTACACATGGGAGGAGATCCGAGCTGGAAGAGATCGCCTCCCATGGGAACAGCTGGAGGCGATTAGGAGAGCAGAGGCAACCGGAGAGAGGAACCGGAGTTATGAGGGTACTCGACTAGCAAGGAAGCCTGTGAGTAAACCCCAAAAATGTCTTGGGGGGGGGGGCTTAAAGGGAGAGTGGCGAAGTCAGGTAGGAGACCTGCGCCTACTCCTTGTACTTACCGTGGAGAGCGAGAGTACGGGCAGACACCGTGTTACGCAGTAGAGCGCATGGTGTCTCCTGTACGCGTGCATAGCCCGGTTCGGTACATTCCAGCTCCACGTATCTGCCGGGCTAGATTGAGCGTTGAGCCGGATGTCATGAAGCCGGCCCAACGCATCTGGCCACCAGTGTGTCTCCTCGGGCCGGCGTACATGGCACCAGCCTTACGCATGGTGTCCCCGGTTCGCCTACATAGCCCGGTGTGGGTTATTCCACCTCCCCGCACTGGTCGGGCGACGGGGAGCATACAACCAGGTAAGGTTGGGCAGGCTCAGTGCTCAAGGGAGCCAGTACGCCTGCACGGTGCGGTATTTCCGGCGCCATCTCCCCGCTCCAGGCCAATACCACCAGTGCCTACACCACGCACCAGGCTTCCAGTGCCACCAGGCTTCCAGTGCTTCCAGTGCGTCTCCAGAGCCCTGTTCCTCCTCCACGCACTAGCCCTATGGTGCGTGTCTCCAGTCCAGTACCACCAGTGCCTACACCACGCACCAAGCCTCCTGTGTATCTCCAGAGCCCTGTACGCACTGTCCCTTCTCCCCGTACTCGCCCTGATGTGCGTGCCCTCAGCCCAGTACCACCAGTGCTGGTACCACGCACCAGGCCTATAGTACGCCTTGAGAGTCCAGTGTGCCCTGTTGTTGTTCCCCGCATTAGCCTGAAGGTGCGTGTCCTTAGCCCGGTACCTCCAGTTCCGGCACTACGCACCAGGCCTACAGTGCGTCTCAGCCGGCCAGAGTCTGCCGTCTGCCCAACGGCGCCTGAACTGCCCGTCTGCCCAACGGCGCCTGAACTGCCCGTCTGCCCAACGGCGCCTGAACTGCCCGTCTGCCCAACGCCGTCTGAACTGTCCGTCTGCCAAGCGCCGCATGAACTGCCCGTCTGTATTGAACCTTCAAAGCCGCCCGTCTGCCATGAGCCTGCAAAGCCGCCCGTCTGCCATGAGCCTACAGAGCCGTCCGCCAGACAGGAGCCGCTAGAGCCTTCCGCCAGACAGGAGCCGCTAGAGCCTTCCGCCAGACCGGATCAGCCAGAGCCTTCCGCCAGACCGGATCAGCCAGAACCTTCCGCCAGACCGGATCAGCCAGAGCCTTCCGCCAGACCGGATCAGCCAGAGCCTTCCGCCAGACCGGATCAGCCAGAGCCTTCCGCCAGACCGGATCAGCCAGAGCCTTCCGCCAGACCGGATCAGCCAGAGCCGTCAGCCAGCCATGACCAGCCAGAGCCGTCAGCCAGCCATGACCAGCCAGAGCCGTCATCCAGCCATGACCAGCCAGAGCCGTCATCCAGCCAGGATCCGCCAGAGCCGTCATCCAGCCAGGATCCGCCAGAGCCGTCATCCAGCCAGGATCCGCCAGAGCCGTCATCCAGCCAGGATCCGCCAGAGCCAGCCAGCCAGGATCCGCCAGAGCCAGCCAGCCAGGATCCGCCAGAGCCAGCCAGCCAGGATCCGCCAGCCAGCCAGGATCCGCCAGCCAGTCCGGTGCTGTCCCTCAGTCCGGAGCTGCCATCCCTCAGTCCGGAGCTGCCCCTTATCCTGGTGCTGCCCCTTATCCTGGTGCTGCCCCTTATCCTGGTGCTGCCCCTTAGTCCGGTGCTGCCCCTTAGTCCGGTGCTGCCCCTTAGTCCGGTGCTGCCACTTAGTCCGGTGCTGCCCCTTAATCCAGTGGGGTTAATTTGGAGGGTGGTCATTTGGAGGAGGCTACGAAAGCGGGTAGTGACTATGGTGGGGTGGGGACCACGACCAGCGCCAGAGCCGCCACCGTGGACAGACGCCCACCCAGACCCTCCCCTAGACTTTATGCTGGTGCGCCCGGAGTTCGCACCTTAAGGGGGGGGTTATGTCACGTTCCTGACCTATTGTTCCTTTTTCTTTTATGTATTTAGTTGGTCAGGGCGTGAGTTGGGGTGGGTTGTTTTTTGTTTTCTATGTCAATGTTCTATGTTGCATGTGTGCACTTAGTTCTGTTTAGCTTCACGATCGTTTGTTTTGTTCATTTTGTAATTGGTTGTTTTTTCCTTCATTAAAGAAGATGTATTTTTCACGCGCTGCGCCTTGGTCCTCTCTTTCTCAAGAAGACGATCGTGACATCTACACCAAATCAGTTTCTCTGGGTGTGTTGTTGTAGCTTCCAGTTTATTCTCCGTTAGTCAGCACCTCTACACTAAATACGTTTTTCTGGGTGTGTTGTTATAGCTTCCAGTTTATTCTCCGCTAGTCAGCACCTCTACAGTAAATCAGTTTCTCTGGGTGTGCGCCAGCTCATTACTTTTAATAGATTAATACAAATCAAGACCATTTCCAGACCTAAAGGGACAATGAAGATTAAACAAAACAACAGACAATAGAATGTTACCTGTGACAGACAGAGTGACTCCAGGATCACCAGTATATTTCCCTCCGGTCTGATCTGTTAATAGTCTGAACCAATACGTAGCTGAGTCACTCTCTCTCAGGTCTGTGATTCTCAGGGTGTGGCCATTCTTCATGTCTCTATGGTACGTCACACGTCCTTTATAGTCTGGGTCATCTAACAGACTCACAGGATTCCCCCCTGCATAATTTTTTGTGAACCAGAAGGTAGTTGTTACTGTACCACTGGGATATGTGTAAGAGCAGGACAGCTCCACTGTTGACCCCTTCAAGGTACAGATACTCTGAGTGGTGTATGTAACACTCCAGCCAATCTCCCCCAGTACCACTGAAACACAGTTAGACATCACAAGGACGTTACATTAAGTTCAAGGTCTTTTGACTCACACTAACACTTTGTTCCATAGTTGCTGAGTTGAGACATTGATACTCTTTGGTTGAGTGTGAATGGAAACCACAGAAAAGCTTCACTCAGTGAGGTGTGAAAAGCAACTGTTTAAAGTGAAGTGGAGACGCCAAATGTGTCGCCAGTAGAACATAAAAAATGGTTATGCTTTTAGAATTGTCTGCAGTTTGACAAACCGGGCAACTAAAAGATAAGAATGAGACCATACCTGCTACAGACCAGAGAAAGACCACCAACACACTTCCTGCTGTTCTCAAGGACATTGTTGCATCTCCCACCCTGCAGTCTTAGAAACATAAACAACAACTCACTCTATAGCTGGTGAATAACTCCACCTGATACATTGAAGTATAAACTGTAAATGGGGTCCAGGGCCTCATTACTGAAAATGAACCAGGCTCATGTTGTGTTGTGTTGTATTGTGCTATATGGTTGTCTATGTGAATACTGTCTGTCTGTAAGTCTATTGCACTGTGTATGTAATGTGTGTGATGTGTTCCATGTCTGTCTACATCTGTCTCTTTAAGATTACATGTTGTTTGATGCAAAAAATACTTTCTTAACTTCTTATGGCTGCAGGGGCAGTATTGAGTAGCTTGGATGAAAGGTGCCCAGAGGTTCCCAGAGTTAACGGCCTGCTCCTCAGTTCCATTTGCTAATATATGCATATTATTATATTGGTAGAAAACACTCTGAAGTTTCTAAAACTGTTTGGATGATGTCTGTGAGTATAACAGAACTCATATGGCAGGCGAAAACCTGAGAAGAAATCCAAACAGGAAGTGGGAATTCTGAGGTTGGTCAATTTTCAACTCAGCCCCTATTGAATATAGAGTGGGATATGGATCTGTTTGCACTTCCTATGGCTTCAACTAGATGTCAACAGTCTATAGAACCTTGAATGAGGCTGCTACTGTGATGTGAAGCCAGATGGGAGCTGTTTGAGTCAGTGGTCTGGCAGAGAGCCAGGTCCTGGTCATGCGCATTTCACATGATCGCGACCTGCGTTCCATTGCTTCTCTACAGACAAAGGAATTCTCCAGTTGGAACGTTATTGAATATTTATGATAACATCCTAAAGATTGATTCTATACTTAGTTTGACAAGTTTCTTCGACCTGTAATATAACTTTTTGAAGTTTTCGTCCGACGTTCGGGTGGACCTGCATGAGCGTTTGGATTTGTGTACTAAACTCATTATCGAACAAAACAAACAGTTATTGTGGAACTAGGATTCCTAGGAGTGCATTCTGATGAAGATCATCAAAGGTAAGGGAATATTTATAATATAATTTCTGATTTCTGTTGACTCCAACATGGCGGAACATTTGTATATTTTTTCTGAGCGCCGTCTCAGATTATTGCATGGTTTGCTTTTTAAGAACAAGTGTATCTTTAATTATATGTAAAACATGTATCTTTCATCAAAGTTTATGATGAGTATTTATGTTATTTGTCGTGGCTCTCTGCAATTTCTCCGGATATTTTGGAGGCATTTCTGAACATGGCGCCAATGTAAACGGAGGTTTTTGGATATAAATATGAACTTAATCGAACAAGACATATATGTATTGTGTAAGATGAAGTCCAATGAATGTCATCTGATGAAGATCATCAAAGGTTAGTGATGAATTTTATCTCTATTTGTGCTTTTTGTGACTCCTCTCTTTGGCTGGAAAAATGGCAGAATTTTTCTGTGACTTGGCGGTGACCTAACATAATCGTTTGTGGTGCTTTCGCTGTAAAGCCTATTTGAAATCGGACACGTTGGTGGGATTAACAACAAGATCACCTTTAAAATGGTATAAGACACATGTATGTTTGAGGAATTTTAATTATGAGATTTCTGTTGTTTGAATTTGGCGCCCTGCACTTTCACTGGCTGTTGTCATATCATACCGTTAACGGGATTGCAGCCATAAGAAAATAAAGTCATCATAATCATCATCATATTCAACAACAACAACAACAACAATCATTTTTTGAGCAGATCTGTTGTACTGTAAACATACAAAACTAGGCGTATGTTGCGCGTCACTACTTCACACCAGAGCCATTTGAACATTTACTTTTTTTTTATCAAAATGTGTTTTTGGACAGAAATGTTCTGGAACATGTGAACTTTATGGGCCGTAATAACAAACTTGTATGCCATCTGTAAATACGAATACATTTTTAAATTAGGAGACTACTTTGTTTCGCCACAGAAAAAGTGGGCAAACTTCCCGCTAGCCATGATTGGCTGAGATAATGAATGGGCTGGATATGCCGAGAGATGAGTTTGGATTGGTCTGCCATGTAGCATGTTTCTGTCTATTTGAGCTGCTCAGTATGTGTAGGTAATCCTTTCTAACGCAGATTTTTTGAAAGATATCACGTAGTAGAACTGCATAAGTGTTGCTCTCCACTTTCTGTAGGACCAAGTTTTGAAATAAGTGGAATTGGAGTATGATAGCTAAGGGAATGGAGAAAACACCTGTCTCCGGATTACATCTTCAAACGAAGGGCAACCATGGCATCCGTGACAGCGAGGTAGAAGTGTGCATCCATGAATACGGGTAAGTATGTCTCGCTAGCTACATTTTCAGATATTACACATTTCTCATTTTCTCAAAAAGTTGTTTTCATTTCAAGATAAATTGTACTGTTAGCTAGCTAGCTAATTTTAACTGGCTGGCTCGCTTGCTAACATTACATGTATGATCTGTGTATTAATATTATTCATATCTCAGAACCATTTGCTTAGCTAGTTATCGCCTAATGATAGCTAGCTAACACTGAACCTGGTTGGTTAGCTACCTGCAGATTCATGCAGGGTAGTAATGTCATGAGTTGGGATTATGGTTAGTCGTTAGCTACATGTCTTAACAAAAGACTCCACCATGCAAGTAACCATTTCAATAGAATGTTAATGAGGTCACTGCGAAAACTGTTAATAGACATAGCTGGTAAATTTGCTCTAGCAATCTGCTCCGATTTCAGAGCACTCTCATCTGAGGGTACCAGAGTGCAGAATAAATGACGAATTTTCGAACGCTCAACACCTGTTGAATATGGCCGGTGTCATTAAACATTGGCAAAAAAGTGGAATTCAATTGTTGCCAGCAGCACAGTTGCAGTCACCAACATAAAACATAAACATAAAAACAGCCTAACCAGCTTAGTAGGGCGAGTAAAATGTCTGGAAGTAGCTAGCCAACGTTAGCCTGTTAGCTTGGGTGCTTGACTGCTGTTGTTTGGACACTCGGATCAACTCTTAAAGAAGGTGGATCTAAAACAATACTGAATGGGTGTAGATAAAAAAGAGCTCTCCAGTAGGTGTACCAAAATATTCCAATGCCATTTTCTCAAAAGTGAGGTTCCAAGTTTATCAACTTTTCAAAGCAGAATTACTTTCCTATTGTTCCACAACTGCAGTGTATAATATGTCATTTTCTAGCTCCGAGTTTGCACTTTTATCCAATATAAAAATACACAATTTCAAGACCGAATTGAGCTGGTCGATTTCTACATTGATTGTTCTGAAGCTGTTTTATTCTCAGAAACCCCAAAAAAGGAGGATAAATGTTCCGTCCTCTACGGTCCGTCAAGCTGTACAGCAGCCTAAAGACTGACCACCAGGTTCAATGATAGCTCTTATCCCCAAGCTGTGAGGATAAAAAGCAAGTGACTCCCAAACACACACACACACACACACACACACACACACACACACACACACACACACACACACACACACACACACACACACACACACACACACACACACACACACACACACACACACACACACACACACACACACACACACACACACACACACACACACTACAGTGTTACAATGTTTGTCTGCATGTCTTTTTTACCCTGGTTAATCATCTCATCACTATGTAGATCAACACTCCTACACTGAGACACTTTATGAATACTGGCCCTGATGTAACAACCAAAACACAGCTCAAAACATAACAAGAAGTAAAATGATACATTACCCTCAAGAATATGATTTATGACTAAAAACAAGTAACCAAAAACAATTTTTCAAGATAATGTCAAGAGTACTTACAGAGTGAAGTGAAGGGGTGAGGTCTTGAACAGTGAGTCAACTGACTGGTAGTGAGTGGCAACTGCTAGTAAGTCTCAGTTCTGTGGTTGATACATATTTATAGTAGTCAGAACACAAGTAGCTGATACAGAACTGTCCTTTCCTTCCTCTTTAAGACATTAACATGCATGAGGACCAGAACAGCATGTCAGAGAAGGGAGGTTACTGTATTAAAATGGGCCCTACATTTCTAAAATGGACAAAATGTCCCCCATATCCACGTTTTATTTAAATAAAACACAATGTTAACAATATGTTGACTATTCTATATGGAATGTTTATAATATCTTAGAATGTGTTGCCTTGTCCCTCTGAGTTCTACATGGAACAGGTCAAAGTTCCATTTACATTTGGACAGTTCCATGATGTCATTCATTCTATTCTACAAACACATTCAATTTACACTCCTCATCAGCTGCATCAAAGTGATACTGAAGGTTCCAGTGTTCTAGACTAGAGTTCTCCCTACTGGCATCTCAACATTACGGCATCATCCTAATAATATTGTCCTCAATAATGTTGGGTTAATAACAACATTACAAACTGATAATACATCATATAGAATGGTGAAACACAACACTGGCTACTTGACAAAGTCACATTTAAGAACACAAACACTGATGTCTGTAGTATTACAACATGTCACTATCATATTATGTTACACTGTTGACCCTTGTGTACAGTACTGGTAGTAGCATTAGTTAGCAGAGGAATCAGTATCATCATCACCATAGCCTGCTGAATTGACTGCTGCTGTCCATATACTGTATAGTATAATGTAGCCTGTTATCCATATATAGTCTAATGTAGCCTGTTATCCATATATAGTCTAATGTAGCCTGTTATCCATATATAGTCTAATGTAGCCTGTTATCTATATATAGTCTAATGTAGCCTGTTATCCATATATAGTCTAATGTAGCCTGTTATCTATATATAGTCTAATGTAGCCTTATCCATATATAGTCTAATGTAGCCTGTTATCCATATATAGTCTAATGTAGCCTGTTGTCCATACATAGTCCAATGTAGCCTGTTATCCATATATAGTCTAATGTAGCCTGTTATCCATATATAGTCTAATGTAGCCTGTTATCTATATATAGTCTAATGTAGCCTGTTATCCATATATAGTCCAATGTAGCCTGTTATCTATATATAGTCTAATGTAGCCTGTTATCTATATATATTCTAATGTAGCCTGTTATCCATATATAGTCTAATGTAGCCTGTAATCCATATATAGTCTAATGTAGCCTGTTAATACATATATGGTCTAATGTAGCCTGTTATCCATATATAGTCTAATGTAGCCTGTTATCCATATATAGTCTAATGTAGCCTGTTATCCATATATAGTCTAATGTAGCCTGTTATCCATATATAGTCTAATGAGCCTGTTCTACATATATAGTCTAATGTAGCCTGTTATCTATATATAGTCTAATGTAGCCTGATATCCATATATAGTTTAATGTAGCCTGTTATCCATATATAGTCTAATGTAGCCTGTTATCCATATATAGTCTAATGTAGCCTGTTATCCATATATAGTCTAATGTAGCCTGTTATCCATATATAGTCTAATGTAGTCTGTTATCTATATATAGTCTAATGTAGCCTGTTATCCATATATATTCTAATGTAGACCATATAGTCTAATGTAGACCATATAGTCTAATGTAGCCTGTTATCCATATATAGTCTAATGTAGTCTGTTATCCATATATAGTCTAATGTAGCCTGTTATCCATATATATTCTAATGTAGACCATATAGTCTAATGTAGACCATATAGTCTAATGTAGCCTGTTATCCATATATAGTCTAATGTAGCCTGTTATCCATATATATTCTAATGTAGACCATATAGTCTAATGTAGCATGTTATCCATATATAGTCTAATGTAGCCTGTTATCCATTTATATTCTAATGTAGCCTGTTATCCATATATAGTCTAATGAGCCTGTTCTACATATATAGTCTAATGTAGCCTGTTATCTATATATAGTCTAATGTAGACCATATAGTCTAATGTAGCCTGTTATCCATATATAGTCTAATGTATCCTGTTATCCATATATATTCTAATGTAGCCTGTTATCCATATATATTCTAATGTAGCATGTTATCCATATATAGTCTAATGTAGCATGTTATCCATGTATAGTCTAATGTAGCCTGTTATCTATATATAGTCTAATGTAGCCTGTTATCCATACATAGTTTAATGTAGCCTGTTATCTATATATAGTCTAATGTAGCATGTTATCCATATATAGTCTAATGTAGCCTGTTATCCATGTATAGTCTAATGTAGCCTGTTATCCATATATAGTCTAATGTAGCCTGTTATCCATATATAGTCTAATGTAGCCTGTTATCCATATATAGTCTAATATAGCCTGTTATCCACATATAGTCTAATATAGCCTGTTATCCATATATAGTATAATATAACCTGTTATCCATATATAGTCTAATGTAGCCTGTTATCCATATATAGTATAATGTAGCCTGTTATCCATATATAGTCTAATGTAGCCTGTTATCCATATATAGTCTAATATAGCCTGTTATCCATATATAGTCTAATATAGCCTGTTATCCATATATAGTATAATATAACCTGTTATCCATATATAGTCTAATATAGCCTGTTATCCATATATAGTATAATGTAGCCTGTTATCCATATATAGTCTAATGTAGCCTGTTATCCATATATAGTCTAATGTAGCCTGTTATCCATATATAGTCTAATGTAGCCTGTTATCCATATAAATTCTAATGTAACCTGTTATCCATATAAAGTCTAATGTAACCTGTTATCCATATTTAGTCTAATGTAGCCTGTTATCCATATACAGTCTAATGTAGCCTGTTATCCATATAAAGTCTAATGTAACCTGTTATCCATATAAAGTCTAATGTAGCCTGTTATCCATATATAGTCTAATGTAGCCTGTTATCCATATATAGTCGAATGTAGCCTGTTATCCATATATAGTCTAATGTAGCCTGTTATCCATATATAGTCTAATGTAGCCTGTTATCCATATACAGTCTAATGTAGCCTGTTATCCATATATAGTCTAATGTAGCCTGTTATCCATATATAATCTAATCTAGTCTGTTATCTATATATAGTCTAATGTAGCCTGTTATCCATATATAGTCTAATGTAACCTGTTATCCATATATAATCTAATCTAGTCTGTTATCTATATATAGTCTAATGTAGCCTGTTATCCATATATAGTCTAATATAGCCTGTTATCCATATATAGTATAATGTAGCCTGTTATCCATGTATAATCTAATCTAGTCTGTTATCTATATATAGTCTAATGTAGCCTGTTATCTATATATAGTCTAATGTAGCCTGTTATCCATATATAGTCTAATGTAACCTGTTATCCATATATAGTCTAATATAGTCTGTTATCTATATATAGTCTAATGTAGCCTGTTATCCATATATAGTCTAATGTAACCTGTTATCCATATATAGTCTAATATAGCCTGTTATCCATATATAGTATAATGTAGCCTGTTATCCATATATAATCTAATCTAGTCTGTTATCTATATATAGTATAATGTAGCCTGTTATCCATATATAGTCTAATGTAGCCTGTTATCCATATATAGTCTAATGTAGCCTGTTATCCATATATAATCTAATCTAGTCTGTTATCTATATATAGTCTAATGTAGCCTGTTATCCATATATAGTCTAATATAGCCTGTTATCCATATATAGTATAATGTAGCCTGTTATCCATGTATAATCTAATCTAGTCTGTTATCTATATATAGTCTAATGTAGCCTGTTATCTATATATAGTCTAATGTAGCCTGTTATCCATATATAGTCTAATGTAACCTGTTATCCATATATAGTCTAATATAGTCTGTTATCTATATATAGTCTAATGTAGCCTGTTATCCATATATAGTCTAATGTAACCTGTTATCCATATATAGTCTAATATAGCCTGTTATCCATATATAGTATAATGTAGCCTGTTATCCATATATAATCTAATCTAGTCTGTTATCTATATATAGTATAATGTAGCCTGTTATCCATATATAGTCTAATGTAGCCTGTTATCCATATATAGTCTAATGTAGCCTGTTATCCATATATAGTCTAATGTAGCCTGTTATCCATAAATAGTCTAATATAGTCTGTTATCTATATATAGTCTAATGTAGCCTGTTATCCATATATAGTCTAATGTAACCTGTTATCCATATACATTCTAATGTAGCCTGTTATCCATATATAATCTAATCTAGTCTGTTATTTATATATAGTCTAATGTAGCCTGTTATCCATATATAGTCTATTGTAACCTGTTATCCATATATAGTCTAATATAGCCTGTTATCCATATATAGTATAATGTAGCCTGTTATCCATATATAATCTAATCTAGTCTGTTATCCATATATAGTCTAATGTAGCCTGTTATCCATATATAGTCTAATGTAGCCTGTTATCCATATATAGTCTAATGTAGCCAGTTATCCATATATAGTCTAATGTAGCCTGTTATCCATATATAGTCTAATGTAGCCTGTTATCCATATATAGTCTAATGTAGCCAGTTATCCACATATAATCCATTGTAGCATGTTATCCATATAAAATCTAATATAGCCTGCTATCCACATATAATCCATTGTAGCATGTTATCCATATATATACTAATGTACAAATACTACTCCTAAACACAACCTACCATCACTGTGTCTCATGTTAATATTACTCCTAAACACAACCCACCATCACTGTGTCTCATGTTAATACTACTCCTAAACACAACCCACCATCACTGTGTCTCATGTTAATACTACTCCTAAACACAACCCACCATCACTGTGTCTCATGTTAATACTACTCCTAAACACAACCCACCATCACTGTGTCTCATGTTAATACTACTCCTAAACACAACCCACCATCACTGTGTCTCATGTTAATACTACTCCTAAACACAACCCACCATCACTGTGTCTCATGTTAATACTACTCCTATACACAGCCCACCATCACTGTGTCTCATGTTAATACTACTCCTAAACACAACCCACCATCACTGTGTCTCATGTTAATACTACTCCTAAACACAACCCACCATCACTGTGTCTCATGTTAACACTACTCCTAAACACAACCCACCATCACTGTGTCTCATGTTAATATTACTCCTAAACACAACCCACCATCACTGTGTCTCATGTTAATACTACTCCTAAACACAACCCACCATCACTGTGTCTCATGTTAATACTACTCCTAAACACAACCCACCATCACTGTGTCTCATGTTAATATTACTCCTAAACACAACCCACCATCACTGTGTCTCATGTTAATACTACTCCTAAACACAACCCACCATCACTGTGTCTCATGTTAACACTACTCCTAAACACAACCCACCATCACTGTGTCTCATGTTAATACTACTCCTAAACACAACCCACCATCACTCTGTCTCATGTTAATACTACTCAGAAAGCTCTTACGAAGCATCCACCCAATCACACTTACTCTTACTTTAGGCCATTTTCAAACAAGTCTCCACAACAATCTATTACTCACAGAGCTCTTAAAATAGCATGCAAAAGTATTGTTATGTGAAACCAAATGTACAATACTGTATCAGATTAAAATGCAGAAATACATCTACAGAGTATACTGTACATAACAGAAAAACAAAACAATGTAAATTCCAACAGCATCGCCAGGCACATAACAGGATATAGGAGTTCGCCCTCCTGTCCAGCGCTGCCTGAGCCGTCCGTCTGTCCTTAACCGCCAGAGCCGTCCGTCTGAGGAGGACCAATGCGCAGCGTGGTAAGTGTTCATGATGAATATTTAATGGATCAAACTGAACACTGAAATACAAAACAATAAAGTGAACGAACAAAAAACGAAACAGTTCCGTGTGGAACACACAGACACAGAAAACAACCACCCACAAAACACAATAGAAAACAGGCTCCCTAAATATGGTTCCCAATCAGAGACAACGACTAACACCTGCCTCTGATTGAGAACCATATCAGGCCAAACGAAAAACCCAACCCAGAAAAACAAACATAGATAACCCACCCAACTCACGCCCTGACCATACTAAAACAAAGAAATAACAAAAGAACTAAGGTCAGTACGTGACATTTTGAATGATTTCGACATCATGTGCGAGAAATGCCTCTTATCAGTCACATGACTTGAATGGGATTTGTGCCATGAATGCTAAAACGTTAGCAAGTGGAAACAGTGCCAGGGGAAACTAAACCAAAGCATGGATTGCTGTCACACCATGTTCATAGACTGCCAAAAGGGTAAGGAAACCAATGTGTCATTTTGTAATTTGGGTGAACCTTCTAGATATGTTAGCAATATGTTAGCAAGAGAATAGAAGTATAAGGCCTAGATTTGGTTGAGTGAAATAGCTCTTCAGGCCATAATGGTTCACTTCTGTCCAGGTTCTGCGGTGGTTCTACAAAATGACTCAACATGACTTAAAGATAACCCAGTCTAACCTGTGGGATATATAGTAGTGCAAGGCAGGTCCACTGATGGTATCAAGTAACAGATGCTTCTACTGGTGTAGGTCACACTCAAGCAGCTCAGAGAAGAAGTTTCTGGAACAAATGATGAAGCACATGATGATGATGGTGGTGATGATGATGTTGAAGATGGTGATGATATTAGCTTATTTGTATGATTCTCAGCTAGTCTTCAGTACTAACATGTTACATAGTAATGAGGTATAGGTACTTATAAATCAGTAATCTGAATTGACTGAAAATATCAAGTCTGTTTACCGTAAGAAAGGAAAACTCTGGAGGTAAATCACAACACTCACCCACTGTGACTTCAGGAGAGCTGAGTTTCTCATGGCCTCTTATTAAGGCACAGGAGTAGCTGTCAGAACCTCCTCTACTGGCTGAGTATTGCTACTGGGGAGAGGAGTCAGAAAATAGGTATTCTCCATTCTTGTACCAGATGTAGGTGGGGTTGGGGATTTCAGTCAGAGTACAGGTGGTGCTACATGTCAGTGTCACCCATGATCCTTCTGTCACTGTGCCAGGAGTCACCTTCACCTGCAGTTCTGAATGAAGAGAGAATAACACATAAAAGAACAACCCTCATCATTTCCACCTCCTACTACTAGAGATAAAGTAGTTACAGTATATCATCATGTTCTGTAAGTGTAGTATTACCAGTATATCATCATGTTCTGTAAGTGTAGTATTACCAGTATATCATAATGTTCTGTAAGTGTAGTATTACCAGTATATTTACATTTTAGTCATTTAGCAGACACTCTTATCCAGAGCGACTTACAGTAGAGTGCATACATTTTATTACATTTTACATACTGAGACAAGGATATCCCTACCGGCCAAACCCTCCCTAACCCGGACGACGCTATGCCAATTGTGCGTCGCCCCACGGACCTCCCGGTCGCGGCCGGCTGTGACAGAGCCTGGGCACGAACCCAGAGACTCTGGTGGCGCAGCTAGCACTACGATGCAGTGCCCTAGACCACTGCGCCACCCGGGAGACCCATTATGATATATCATAATGTTCTGTAAGTGTAGTATTACCAGTATATCATAATGTTCTGTAAGTGTAGTATTACCAGTATATCATAATGTTCTGTAAGTGTAGTATTACCAGTATATCATCATGTTCTGTAAGTGTAGTATTACCAGTATATCATAATGTTATGTAAGTGTAGTATTACCAGTATATCATCATGTTCTGTAAGTTTAGTATTACCAGTATATCATAATGTTCTGTAAGTGTAGTATTACCAGTATATCATAATGGTATGTAAGTGTAGTATTACCAGTATATCATAATGTTCTGTATTAGTATTACCAGTATATCATAATGTTCTGTAAGTGTAGTATGACCAGTATATCATCATGTTCTGTAAGTGTAGTATTAGCAGTATATCATACTGTTCTGTAAGTGTAGTATTACCAGTATATCATAATGTTCTGTAAGTGTAGTATTACCAGTATATCATCATGTTCTGTAAGTGTAGTATTACCAGTATATCATAATGTTCTGTACATGTAGTATTACCAGTATATCATAATGTTCTGTAAGTGTAGTATTACCAGTATATCATCATGTTATGTAAGTGTAGTATTACCAGTATACCATCATGTTCTGTGAGTGTAGTATTACCATTATTTCATCATGTTCTGTAAGTGTATTATTACCAGTATATCATCATGTTATGTAAGTGTAGTATTACCAGTATACCATCATGTTCTGTAAGTGTAGTATTACCAGTATATCATCATGTTCTGTAAGTGTATTATTACCAGTATATCATCATGTTATGTAAGTGTAGTATTACCAGTATACCATCGTGATCTGTAAGTGTAGTATTACCAGTATATCATAATGTTCTGTAAGTGTAGTATTACCAGTATATCATCATGTTCTGTAAGTGTAGTATTACCAGTATATCATCATGTTCTGTAAGTGTATTATTACCAGTATATCATCATGTTCTGTAAGTGTAGTATTACCAGTATATCATAATGTTCTGTAAGTGTAGTATTACCAGTATATCATAATGTTCTGTAAGTGTAGTATTACCTGTAACAGACAGAGTGACTCCAGGATCACCAGTATATTTCCCTCTGGTCTGATCTGTTATAAAGCTGAACATGTACGTAGCTGAGTCACTCTCTCTCAGATCTGTGACTGTCAGGGTGTGATCATTCTTCTTATATCTATGGTACGTCATACGACCTTAGTAGTCTGGGTCATCACTCAGATTCACAGGATTCCCCTCAGCATCATATTTAGTGAACCAGAAGGTTGTTGTGACTGTACCTCTGGGATATGTGTAAGAGCAGGACAGCTCCACTGTTGACCCATTTAAGGTACAGATATTCTTCTTGGTGTGAGTCACTCTCCAGCCATTCTGACCCAGTACCACTGATACATTCATACAACACAAGGGCATTACCTACTGGCTTACACTAACAGTAGGGTTTGTCCACCCTTTGTGTCTGTAGTTGCTGAGTTGAGTGTGAATGGAAACCACAGCTACGCTTATTGAGGTGTGAAATGCAGCTATAAAAGTGAAGTGGAGATTCCTAACAGACGACACCACTGAACACACCAGAATAACATTAGGATCTGTATGCTTTTAGAAATGTCTAAGGATACTATAATATAATTATGAATGATAACATACCTGTCAAAGACAAGAGAAAGACCACCAACACACTTCCTGCTGTTCTCAAGACCATTGTTGCATCTCCCACCCTGCAGTCTTAGAAACATAAACAACTCACTCTATAGCTGGTGAATAACTCCACCTGATACATTGAAGTAGAAACTGTAAATGGGGTACAGGGCCTCATTACTGAAAATGAACCAGGCTCATATTGTGTTGTGTTGTATTGTGCTATATGGTTGTCTATGTGAATACTGTCTGTCTGTAAGTCTATTGCACTATGTATGTAATGTGTGTGATGTGTTGCATGTCTGTCTACGTCTGTCTATTTAAGCTGACATGATGTATGATGCAAAAATAATTTCATAATATATACAATAGTCATCATCATTATAATCAACAACAATCACTTATTGAACAGATGTGTATTACTATAAACACATATTTCTACATTGATTGTTCTGAAGCTGTTTTATTCTCAGAACCCCAAATATAGGAGGATAAATGTTCAATCCTCTACGGTCCGTCAAGCTGTACAGCAGCCTAAAGACTGACCACCAGGTTCAATGATAGCTCCTATCCCCAAGCTGTGAGACTAAACAGCAAGTGACACACACACACTGGAAAATACTTAAGCCTCACTGGTGTCGGGGTAGGTTCCTTGTTCCTTTTCAATCATTGGCTTATTGGTGAAATCAGCAGTCAGACAATATCTTCTTTAAGTAAATCAATCAAACCTTTATTAATGCAATTGCAGACAGAAGTTCACAATGGAAACACAGCATGTATGTTTCAGAGTAGGTTCCCACCTAAGGGCGCAGCTGATTTTATACATGTGATCATATCCTAGTTGTGTGATCACCTACGTCAATGTATGTGTGTATCAATAAGCTGAGGTTACCTTATAAGGCAACCTACTACAGTAGCTTCTCTGAATTCATTAGCATTGTCCACTGTCACACAAGATCAAAATGTCAAAACCAGACAGTGGTTACTTCTCTTTATCTAGTGTCGGTCTGACTCAGACCTAGCCTGCAAGCACACTCTTGCAACAGCTAGGGCTTAACCACAAAGTCTAATATAGATAGCTTGTGCAACATATAGTGGCAGAGTTTTAGACACACAGCAACAGTATCTATTATAAGGCCTGCAGCAAAACATATGAATATTAAGGTCCCCTTAATCAATAATGGGGAGGGTCTTTGGGACCCTAACCCCTTCACTGGCCTTCAGCCTAGCCACTCATGGTTACGTGGTTCAATGGCGGCATCGTGTGTCCAATAGGCAGAAATACAAGAAACAAGAGCAGAGTGGAAATAGTTCTGATTCAATGTATTAATACACTGAACTAAACTAAACACATGAAACCACAGTCCAGGCCAGGGTCCATATTCACAAAGTGTCGGAGAGGCTAGACTACAAGTGCTGTCCTAGGATCAGTTTGGCCTTTTACATCATAATTATATTGACTAGGGGGACCTGATCCTAAATCAGCGCTCCTACTCTGATACAATTTGGGCCCGTTCTGACCCGAGTTAAGAGCGAGTTAATGGAAAGTAATTCTATTTTTATGCACGTTTTTTTCAATGGTTATTCTGACCTTGATCTTAAGCATGAGAATAGCATGCTGTTCACCAGCTATTCATTCGGGGTGGAGATGGAATAATTGGAGGTGTGTCTACAGATACGCCATATTCTGACCAAGCCTTGATTCCACCACAATTACACATGAGGAAACCACAAATAAGGTCGAGCAAACCTGTGTAAAATGTATCTACTTTATATTTTCTGATAGAAATACCACCATTCTCCATGCTCTGTAATTTACAACTTCTTAAGAGCTATTGATAAGAGCTAGGTAAATGAGGAATACGCTTGGATAAGTGAATTTTAAATATAAATGACACTTGTTTCAGATCTATTTTACTTAATAATCTCTGGAGACAAATGGGAAACCAGTCGTATGGTAGCAAACTGAAGCATATCAACAAATCAACTTTTCCACAGTAAAGTTTATATGCACAATTTAAATTGTACATCCTTTTAAATTACAGGGATGAGCATGTCTCTGGAATGTCTCAATTATAGGCCACCCCGACATGCTTTGTCTCCTATATCTATCCTGTTAAATATTAGCTACTATCAGTATCGACCATCAGTAGGCCTAATAACCACACATATTACACTGCCAATTTACTGTTAGTTCCCTTCAGTTGGTATAGACTACATTATCATTCCATTTAATTGCATTGTTTCTTTTACCTTCATTTTCTTCCTCTGTAAATGCCATCCCGGACGTGTGGTTGTTGCTAAGGATACTTAGTAACAGTTGCTAATATTGTGGTGGTTAATTTCTTTACCATCAAATGAGGAGAGACAAACTTATCACACAAGTCAGAGTTATACTTGAACTAAATCTTTATTCACTTATTAATAAGGGAGCAGGTCAATACAACGCACACAAATAAAGTTAATCGATTGAGTGCTCTACGATAATGATGGCTATTCTACGAATCACCCTCAGATGATTCGTTGAGAGCCCTGAGACGAAAGTACAAAGGTATTTTATAGACAAGATACACCCCTTTCAACCTACATGACAAACAACAGATGTATAGAATGGGTCACAACGCTAAGATTTGTATGAATGATACTTATAATTCACAGCAGACAGTATCTGCTGTGAAAATAGTTATCATTGTGTAGAGACCAGGGTCTGGCCCTGGGGTCATCTCTCATTGTGTAGAGACCAGGGTCTGGCCCTGGGGTCATCTCTCATTGTGCAGAGACCAGGGTCTGGCCCTGGGGTCATCTCTCATTGTGTAGAGACCAGGGTCTGGCCCTGGGGTCATCTCTCATTGTGTAGAGACCAGGGTCCGGCCCTGGGGCCATCTCTCATTGTGTAGAGACCAGGGTCTGGCCCTGGGGTCATCTCTCATTGTGTGGAGACCAGGGTCTGGCCCTGGGGTCATCTCTCATTGTGTAGAGACCAGGATCTGGCCCTGGGGTCATCTCTCATTGTGTAGAGACCAGGGTCTGGCCCTGGGTTCATCTCTCATTGTGTAGAGACCAGGGTCTGGCCCTGGGGTCATCTCTCATTGTGTGGAGACCAGGGTCTGGCCCTGGGGTCATCGCTCATTGTGTAGAGACCAGGGTCCGGCCCTGGGGTCATCTCTCATTGTGTAGAGACCAGGGTCCGGCCCTGGGGTCATCTCTCATTGTGTAGAGACCAGGGTCCGGCCCTGGGGTCATCTCTCATTGTGTAGAGACCAGGGTCCGGCCCTGGGGTCATCTCTCATTGTGTAGAGACCAGGGTCTGGCCCTGGGGTCATCTCTCCCTGGTACAATATACAGTTGAAGTCGGAAGTTTACATAAACTTAGGTTGGAGTAATTAAAACTCTTTTTTCAACCACCTCACAAATGTATTGTTAACAAACTATAGTTTTGGCAAGTCGGTTAGGACATCTACTTGTGCATGACACAAGTAATTTTCCCAACAATTGTTTACAGACAGATTATTTCACTTATAACTCACTGTATCACAATTCCAGTGGGTCAGAAGTTTACATACACTAAGTTGACAGTGCACACTAAGTTGACAGGGAGCAATTTCCAAACGCCTGAAGGTACCACGTTCATCTGTAGAAACAATAGTACGCAAGTATAAACACCATGGGATCACGCAGCCGTCACACCGCTCAGGAAGGAGACGCGTTCTGTCTCCTAGAGATGAACGTACTTTGGTGCGAAAGTGCAAATCAATCCCAGAACAACAGCAAAGGACCTTGTAAAGATGCTGGAGGAAACAGGTACAAAAGTATCTAAATCCACAGTAAAAACGAGTCCTATATCGACATAACCTGAAAGGCCGCACAGCAAGGAAGAAGCCACTACTCTAAAACCGCCATAAAAAAATTCACCCAACTTATTGTTGGAAGGTTGTGGAAGGCTACCCAAAATGTTTTACCCAAGTTAAACAATTTAAAGGCAATGCTACCACACCTCGGGTGGCAGTAGCCTTGTGGTGAGAGTGTTGGACTAGAAACTGAAAGGTTGCAAGATCGAATCCCTGAGCTGACAAGGTAAAATCTGTCGTTCTGCCCCTGAACAAGGCAGTTATTCCACTGTTCATAGGACGTCATTGATAATAAGAATTTGTTCTTAACTGACTTGCCTAGTTAATTAAAGGTAAAATAAAAAATAGTCATTGAGGTTATGTAAACTTCTGACCCACTGGGAATGTGATGACAGAGAAAAGCTAAAATAAATAATGTCTCTACTATTATTCTGACATTTCACATTCTTAAAATAAAGTGGTGATATTAACTGACGTAAAACAGGGAATTTTTACGAGGATTAAATGTCAGGAATTGTGAAAAACTGAGTTTAAATGTATGTGGCTAAGGTGTATGTAAACTTCTGACTTCAACTATAGAACAGAAAGATTAACTCATGCTCTGGAATGCGGTCTCTTTAAGTTTTATCACCCAAAAGACATCATAAATCTCCTGTCAGTGTTATCTCCCAGAGGCCCATCCTCCGTAGAACACACAATAGTTAAAAGAATCCTCTATTATGTTTCATAAAACAACCACTTGACGCAATAAAAGTATTATAACATAATCTTTTGCTCTCACACCTTCCTATCACAGGCCGCGCTCGAGAGCTTCAAAACCCTGATGTATCCTGGGTAAATTGTGACTGACTGATCTGCAATTAATATTGAGTAGTTATTTATCATACAAGGTGATTTGTAGATTAGTCAATCTCGACTCGCCTTCAAAGCTTGAAAACCAATGATGTCATTCAATATTATAATAACTATCTACTGTCCTGTGGAAAACATGTATAAATTCATCTTTAAGATTTTCAACTTAACAGACAATAAAGACCGCTGTAATAATTCACACAATATTTTGTATTTATTGTGAGCTAATTTACAACATGATGCATACATTACACTGAATCGTACTTTATCTAAAGTAGGTAATAATGAAAAATTGACAAGAAAACAGCTGTGATTATGTTATTAATAATCCTTTCCATGAATGCTGTTGCACAATAATGTCTGACAACAATACAAAGTAGATCATTTGTACATTTCAAGCGCACCTTGGTCCAAGAGCAATTCACATTAAAAAGCTGTTATCAATATTATCCGTATTAGACACTGAGAAAAGTACATTAGGTAATAAAAACATCTGGAAAAGGCTAAATCCCCATTCAAAGAAATCTTGAACATAATATTAAACTATAGATAGTAAACAAATTTGTACACAAGAAAAGACGGCTATTTATGTTATAAAAAAATCTGGAAAAGGCAAAATCCCATAGAAAAGAGCAGAAGCATAATCTATCCCATTAATTATCAATCTACATCATTATAATGTCAAGGAATGAGAATTCAACTCCAGCATTTACCTACTTGTCATGCGTGCTCCCGCTCCCCCTCCCTGGCTGTCCATCATTACACACAGCTGTCACCATCGTTACGCGCATCAGCGCTTCATTGGACTCACCTGGACTCCATCACTTCATTGATTGCCTCCCTTATATCTGTCTATTCCTCAGTTTGATTCACGTGTCAGCATTGATGTTGTTTCGTTTCCCTTGTCCAGACGAGGTCCGTGTTTTGTTTCATGTCTGTTATTTATTAACCTGTTTGGGCTCAAGGGGCAGTATTGAGTAGCCAGCTAAAATGTGCCCATTTCAAACGGCCTCGTACTCAATTCTTGCTCGTACAATATGCATATTATTATTACTATTGGATAGAAAACACTCTCTAGTTTCTAAAACCGTTTGAATTATGTCTGTGCGTGAAACAGAACTGGACTTAGAGCAATTTCCCTATGTGGAGTTGAGAATGCAGATTTTTCCAACCTGTTCCCAGACCTGTGTATAACTCTCCCTGTCTTCTATTGGTTGAGATGCACTGCATACGCCTTCCCCTGGGTGTCAGCGAATAGAGGGCCTTGAAATGGAGTC